>NC_084734.1:30662625-30740125 GCF_033978785.1 Entelurus aequoreus
AATGTGAGGAGCCCTTCAACCTGCGACGTCACGCTACTTCCGGTACAGGCAAGGCTTTTTTTTATCAGCGACCAAAAGTTGCGAACTTTATCGTCGATGTTCTGTACTAAATCCTTTCAGCAAAAATATGGCAATATCGCGAATTGATCAAGTATGACACATAGAATGGATCTGCTATCCCCGTTTAAATAAAAAAAATTCATTTCAGTAGGCCTTTAAAATGGTTCATGATGGCTACATTTAGACCCAAAATAGATTATATCATTAGGTCCTATGGGAAAAACTGTACTGGATATCTTTTCCCACAATGGACAAACAAACAAAGGGTTGGAGTTGGGGGTTAAATCACCAAAATGATTCCCGGGCGCGGCGCCGCTGCTGCCCACTGCTCCCCAAGGGGTTGGGACAAATGCAGAGGACAAATTTCACCACATCTAGTGTGTGTGTGACAATCATTGGTACTTTAATCTTTAATCTTTAAAAATATCAATTGTGGTCAACCTTTATAAACGACATTCTAATCAGTCTTACAAGTGAAAAATAGTCAACTAGTCCACACTGGAATACATCCATCATGGCATGATCATGCTGGATGAAACATCATATACACGTTTCTTTAACAGACCTAATAAAGTCAATCAATCAAAGTTATTTATATAGCCCTTAATTCCAAGTGTCTCAAAGGGCTGCACAAGCCACAGCAACATCCTCAGCTCAGATCCCACATCAAGGCAAGAAAAAAACTCAACCCGATGGGAACAACAAGAAACCTTGAAAGGGACCGCAGATGTGGGAACCCTCCCTGGGTGACCAGAGCAATGGATGCCAAGTGGATACAGTTAATAATGTGAGAGTGTAGTCCATAGTGGGAACAGCAGGGGCCCTCTTGCACGTAGACACGTTGCGGCGCAGAGACGTCACCGACTGATGCAAAGAGGAGTGGTCCATCATGGGTCCCGACTTTGAACAGCTAGCGCGTCAAAATGGCGGCGCATGAGAATGCAGCGGCTCTGCTAATGCTCTTGGGAGTGTAGAGCGATTTGGCAAAAAACACCCGTCATTTCTGTCAATTTCATGGCTGGCTCAAAGCGTGAACACTCTGTGATCACATATGACTGACAGACAATTCTGGATGTGGATGGATCGGGTCGTTATAGACTGAAAGATGCATGTACGGTGGACCTCCTCGCTAGCATGGGAATACTTCGTGGGCTACATTGAGCGGCCTTTGTAGCAGCGGAGTCAAGTGCTAGCGGTGACCGCCAATGGAGACGACATAAGCGGTGCGAGCGGAAGCAGAAGCGGGGATGCCGAGCTGGGCTAACAACAAAGAGAAAAGCTAACCAAAGAAACGTGGAGTCTCCGGGTAAGAAGCCATTTAAACTACAACTAGCCGGCGTCAGGCTGGATAATCCCTGCACACATAGCAATTCTCTTAGAATAAAACACAACTCACATAATGTTTTTTCTTTTGTGACCGTGTCAGAGGCAGACATACATTGTACCGAGGTAGCTAACTATGATGCGTTCAGTTTATCGCAACATCAAGCAAACAATCTGAATATCCCCGTCGTATCAATTCCTAGATATGGTCGAAACTATTTAAAGTGCAATACGCATAATAAACGCAACATTATTAATATTGCTACTTCGGATAATTTCAACAAACAATCCTCAAAACAGCCCACTACCTATAATATGGGCTTTTTAAACATAAGATCATTATCTTCCAAAACTTTATTAGTTAATGAAGTCATTAGAGACAACAAACTTGACGTCGTTGGTCTCGCCGAGACCTGGCTCAAACCAGACGATTTTTTTGCGCTAAATGAAGCATCTCCTCCTGGCTATACCAATACACATGTTGCCAGACCTCTTAAAAGGGGAGGGGGTGTCGCACTAATATACAATGAAAACTATAATCTTACACCTAACCTAAATAATAAATATAACTCGTTTGAGGTGCTCACTTTGAGGTTTGTCACACCGCTGCCTCTCCACCTGGCTGTTATCTACCGCCCCCCTGGGCCCTATTCGGACTTCATCAGTGAATTCTCAGAGTTTGTTGCCGATCTAGTGACGCACGCCGACAATATAATCATAATGGGGGACTTTAATATCCATATGAATACCCCATCGGACCCTCCATGCGTGGCGCTCCAGACTATAATTGATAGCTGTGGTCTTACACAAATAATAAATGAACCCACGCATCGCAACAGTAATACGATAGATCTAGTGCTTGTCAGGGGTGTCACCACCTCTAAAGTTACGATACTCCCGTACACTAAAGTAATGTCCGACCATTACCTTATAAAATTCGAAGTTCTGACTCATTGTCAACAAACTAATAATAATAATAATAACTACTATAGCAGCCGCAACATTAATGCTGCCACAACGACGACTCTTACTCACCTACTGCCTTCGGTAATGGCACCATTCCCAAATTATGTGGGCTCTATTGATAACCTCACTAACAACTTTAATGACGCCCTGCGCGACACCATTGATATTGTAGCACCGCTAAAGCTAAAAAGGGCCCCTAAAAGGCGTACCCCATGGTTTACAGAAGAAACTAAAGCCCAGAAATTATCATGTAGAAAGCTGGAACGCAAATGGCGTGCGACTAAACTTGAGGTTTTCCATCAAGCATGGTGTGATAGTTTAATAACTTATAAACGCATGCTTACCTCAGCTAAAGCTAAATATTACTCAAATCTCATCCACCTCAACAAAAATGATCCTAAATTTCTGTTTAGTACAGTAGCATCGCTAACCCAACAAGGGACTCCTCCCAGTAGCTCCACCCACTCAGCAGATGACTTTATGAATTTCTTTAATAAGAAAATTGAAGTCATTAGAAAAGAGATTAAAGACAATGCATCTCAGCTACAACTGGGTTCTATTAACAAAAATACGACTGTATATACGACAGACACTGCCCTCCAAAATAGTTTCTCTCTCTTTGATGAAATAACATTGGAGGAATTGTCAAAATGTGTAAATGGGACAAAACAAACAACATGTTTACTTGACCCAATTCCTGGGAAACTTATCAAGGAGCTTTTTGTATTATTAGGTCCATCAGTATTAAATATTATAAACTTATCACTGTCCTCTGGCACTGTTCCCCTAGCATTCAAAAAAGCGGTTATTCATCCTCTACTCAAAAGACCTAACCTCGATCCTGATCTCCTGGTAAACTACCGGCCGGTGTCCCACCTTCCGTTTATCTCGAAAATCCTCGAAAAAATTGTAGCACAGCAGCTAAATGAACACTTAGCGTCTAACAATCTCTGTGAACATTTTCAGTCCGGTTTCAGGGCAAATCACTCTACGGAGACAGCCCTCGCAAAAATGACTAATGATCTATTGCTAACGATGGATTCTGATGCTTCATCTATGTTGCTGCTTCTTGATCTTAGCGCCGCTTTCGATACTGTTGATCACAATATTTTATTAGAGCGTATCAAAACGCGTATTGGGATGACAGACTTAGCCTTGTCTTGGTTTAACTCTTATCTTACTGACAGGATGCAGTGTGTCTCCCATAACAATGTGACCTCGGACTATGTTAAGGTAACGTGCGGAGTTCCCCAGGGTTCGGTTCTTGGCCCTGCACTCTTTAGTATTTACATGCTGCCGCTAGGTGACATCATACGCAAATACGGTGTTAGCTTTCACTGTTATGCTGATGACACCCAACTCTACATGCCCCTAAAGCTGACCAACACGCCGGATTGTAGTCAGCTGGAGGCGTGTCTTAATGAAATTAAACAATGGATGTCCGCTAACTTTTTGCAACTCAACGCTAAGAAAACGGAAATGCTGATTATCGGTCCTGCTCAACACCTACATCTATTTAAAAATACCACCTTAACATTTGACAACCAAACAATTAAACAAGGTGACTCTGTAAAGAATCTGGGTATTATCTTCGACCCAACTCTCTCGTTTGAGTCGCACATTAAGAGTGTTACTAAAACGGCCTTCTGCCGTTTCTTTTCTTTTCTACTCTGCTCCAAACCCGGGGTGGACCGCTAGCCTGTTCATCAGATGGGGACATCTCTACGCTGCTGACCCGTCTCCACTCGGGATGGTTCCTGCTGGCCCCACTATGGACTGGACTCTCGCTGATGTGTTGGACTTTCACAATATTATGTCAGACCCACTCGACATCCATTGCTTTCGGTCTCCCCTAGAGGGGGGGGGGGGGGGGGGGGGGGTTACCCACATATGCGGTCCTCTCCAAGGTTTCTCATAGTCATTCACATTGACGTCCCACTGGGGTGAGTTTTCCTTGCCCGTATGTGGGCTCTGTACCGAGGATGTCGTTGTGGCTTGTACAGCCCCTTGAAACACTTGTGATTTAGGGCTATATAAATAAACATTGATTGATTGATTGATCTGTGGAGGCTGATTTGTGGTCACCTGATATCCTATCCACGCAGGAGAGGGGGGCAGAGCAGAAAAAAGAGACAGCAGATAAACTGGTCTAAGAAGGGTTTTTATTTAAAGTATACAAATTAGTTTTAAGATGGGACTTAAATGCTTCTACTGAGGTAGCATCTCTAACTGGAGTACTGGAGTCCGAATAGAAAACAATCTAAAGCCTGCAGACTTTTTTTGGGGCTCTTAGAATCACTAATACGTCAAAGTTCTTTGAACGCAGATTTCTGGCTGGGACATATGGTACAATACAATCAGCAAGATAGGATGGAGCTAGACCGTGTAGTATTTTATACGTAAGTAGTAAAACCTTAAAGTCGCATCTCAAGTGCACAGGAAGCCAGTGCAGGTGAGCCAGTATAGGCGTAATTTGATCAAACTTTCTTGTTCTTGTCAAAAGTCTAGCAGGCGCATTTTGTACCAACTGTAGTCTTTTAATGCATAGACATGGGGAGACCCGAAAATAATACGTTACAATAATCGAGACGAGAGAATCCATAGAGTGATTTGCCCTGAAACCAGACTTAAAGGGTTCACAGAGATTGTTAGACGCCAAGAGTTCAATCAGCTGCTGTGCAACAATTTTATTTAGGATTTTCGAGATAAAGGGAAAGTGGGACACCGACCGGTAGTTTACCATGAGGTCAGGATCGGGGTTAGGTCTTTTGAGCAGAGGATGAATAACCGCTTTTTTGAATGCTACGGAACAGTGCCAGAGGAAAGTGATAAGTATATAATATTTAGCACTGAGTCAAATGTAAGGTTAATAATGTAAAGTCTCAACAAACATAGAGGTTCAGTTTGGATGTTAATTGAGGGGTTGAGCCACGTGCCATTTTTTCTGGAATTTTCAAGTTACACATAGGTCAAGTTCATACAAGTCTACATAGATGGAAAGTGTGTGTCTGCAGTGAAAAGCAAACGTAAATGAATGCTTGAAACATGATAAATGATCACTGAAGTCAACATCTCCAATGTTCAATTAAAGGGGAACTGCACCTTTTTTGGAATTTTGCCTATCGTTCACAATCATTGAGAGACAAGAATACATGTCTCTTTTTTTTTTATAGGATTTTAAAGATACAAAAAAAAACTCTTGAAAGATGCGGCTAATGGGAGTCACCGCTTTAGCTTTCAAAACCCTTAAATACAACTTCAAAACCCTCCATCAACGTTTTATAAGCTTACTGCAAGTCTATATAGTACCAGACATGTTCATACCAATATGTAATATGTTTAATATTTACTGCATTTTGGTAATACTAATAATTTAAATTTTCCTGAGGGAACTCTCCTGAAGGTATCAATAAAGTACTATCTATCTATTGTGTGTCGTTTCATAGCAGCACACTTCCGACTTCTGGCAACAAATGTGTGTTCCTACTTCCGGAAACAAACAAATGTGTTTTCTAATCATGGCAGACTTAATAACAGACAATAAAGATTGATTGATTGAGACTTTTTTTAGTAGGTTGCACAGTGAAGTACATATTCCGTACAATTGACCACTAAATCAGACCTGGGCATTCTGCGGCCCGCGGGCCGCATCCGGCCCTTTGTGCGTCCCTGTCCGGCCCGCGTGAGGCCAATTATAAATTACAAAATAAATTTAAAAAAGTATCTATGTCGAGTGTGCAATACAACAGTGCTGCTTTTGTTTTGAAAATCGTTATTTGTATTACTTCCGTGTGGACGTATGCGTGATTGTGAGTGAATGTGAACAACTGCAATTACAAAATAAAGTTGAAAAAACATCTATGTCCTGCGCGCAATACAACTGTGCTGCTTTTATTTTGAAAAGTATTATTTATGGGCGTGTGTCCGTGTGTAACCTGCGAGTGAAGGTGCACATGCAGCGACAAGTGATGCACGGTTTACACCCGAGACGCTAAAAAGAGAAAAGTTGATGAGGAATGCCGTGTTTTCAACAACACATGAACTGCAAAGCAACGTCCCCTCACCTAAGGTGCGTGCCTGCGCAATTGCACACTGCTCAAGCATCCGCTGCGCGCAGCAAGTATATATGCCGCGCACCAAATCAAATCCCATCTGAATTCTAAACAATCAATGTTTATTTATATAGCCCTAAATCACAAGTGTCTCAAAGGGCTGTACAAGCCACAACGACATCCTCGGTACAGAGCCCACATACGGGCAAGGAAAAACTCACCCCAGTGGGACGTCGGTGAATGACTATGAGAAACCTTGGAGAGGACCGCATATGTGGGTAACCCCCCCCCTCTAGGGGAGACCGAAAGCAACGGATGTCGAGTGGGTCTGACATAACATTGTGAAAGTCCAGTCCACAGTGGATCCAACACATCAGCGGGAGTCCAGTCCACAGCGGGGCCAACAGGAAACCATCCCGAGCGGAGACGGGTCAGCAGCGCAGAGATGTCCCCAACCGATGCACAGGCTAGTGGTCCACCCGGGGTCCCGGCTCTGGACAGCCAGCACTTCATCCATGGCCACCGGACCTATGCAACTCCCCCTCGCAAGGGACAGGGGAGAAGAGGAGAGAAGAAAAGAAACGGCAGATCAACTGGTCTAAAAAAGGGGGGGTCTATTTAAAGGCTAGATTATACAAATGAGTTTTAAGATGGGACTTAAATGCTTCTACTGAGGTAGCATCTCTAACTGTTACCGGGAGGGCATTCCAGAGTACTGGAGCCCGAATAGAAAACGCTCTATAGCCCGCAGACTTTTTTTTGGCTCTGGGAATCACTAATAAGCCGGAGTTCTTTGAACGCAGATTTCTTGTCGGGACATATGGTACAATACAATCGGCGAGATAGGCTGGAGCTAAACCGTGTAATATTTTATACGTAAGTAGTAAAACCTTAAAGTCGCATCTTAAGTGCACAGGAAGCCAGTGCAAGTGAGCCAGTATAGGCGTAATATGATCAAACTTTCTTGTTTTTGTCAGAAGCCTTGCAGCCGCATTTTGTACCAACTGTAATCTTTTTATGCTAGACATAGGGAGGCCCGAAAATAATACGTTACAGTAATCGAGACGAGACGTAACGAACGCATGAATAATGATCTCAGCGTCGCTAGTGGACAAGATGGAACGAATTTTAGCGATATTACGGAGATGAAAGAAGGCCGTTTTAGTAACACTCTTAATGTGTGACTCAAACGAGAGAGTTGGGTCGAAGATAATACCCAGATTCTTTACCGAGTCTCCTTGTTTAATTGTTTGGTTGTCAAATGTTAAGGTGGTATTATTAAATAGATGTTGGTGTCTAGCAGGACCGATAATCAGCATTTCCGTTTTCTTAGCGTTGAGTTGCAAAAAGTTAGCGGACATCCATTGTTTAATTTCATTAAGACACGCCTCCAGCTGACTACAGTCCGGCGTGTTGGTCAGCTTTAGGGGCATGTAGAGTTGAGTGTCATCAGCATAACAGTGAAAGCTAACACCGTACTTGCGTATGATGTCACCCAGCGGCAGCATGTAAATACTAAAGAGTGCAGGGCCAAGAACCGAACCCTGGGGAACTCCGCACGTTACCTTGACATAGTCCGAGGTCACATTGTTATGGGAGACGCACTGCATCCTGTCAGTAAGATAAGAGTTAAACCAAGACAAGGCTAAGTCTGACATACCAATACGTGTTTTGATACGCTCTAATAAAATATTATGATCGACGGTATCGAAAGCGGCGCTAAGATCAAGAAGCAGCAACATAGATGACGCATCAGAATCCATCGTTAGCAATAGATCATTAGTCATTTTTGCGAGGGCTGTCTCCGTAGAGTGATTTGCCCCGAAACCGGATTGAAAAGGTTCACAGAGATTGTTAGTCACTAAGTGTTCATTTAGCTGCTGTGCAACAGTTTTTTCGAGAATTTTGGAAATAAACGGAAGGTGGGAGACCGGTCGGTAGTTTACCATGAGGTCAGGATCGAGGTTAGGTCTTTTGAGCAGAGGATGAATAACCGCTTTTTTGAATGCTAGGGGAACAGTGCCGGAGGAAAGTGATAAGTTTATAATATTTAACACTGATGGACCTAATAATACAAACAGTTCCTTGATAAGTTTCCCAGGAAGTGGGTCAAGTAAACATGTTGTTTGTTTTATCCCACTTACACGCTGTAATAATTCCTCTAATGTTATTTCATCAAAAATAGAGAGACTATTTTGGAGGGCAGTGTCCGTCGTATATACAGTCGTATTTGTGTTAATAGAGCCCAGTTGTAGCTGGGATGCGTTGTCTTTAATCTCCTTTCTAATGAGTTCAATTTTCTTATTAAAGAAATTCATAAAATCATCTGCCGAGTGGGTGGAGCTACTGGGAGGAGTCCCTTGTTGGGTTAGCGATGCTACTGTACTAAACAGAAATTTAGGATCGTTTTTGTTGAGGCGGATGAGATTTGAGTAGTATTTAGCTTTAGCTAAGGTAAGCATGCGTTTATAAGTTATTAAACTATCACTCCATGCTTGATGGAAAACCTCAAGTTTAGTCGCGCGCCATTTGCGTTCCAGTTTTCTACATGATAATTTATGAGCTCTAATTTCTTCTGTAAACCATGGGGTGCGCCTTTTAGGGGCCCTTTTTTGCTTTAGCGGTGCTATACTATCAATAATTTCGCGCAAGGCATCGTCAAAGTTGTTAGTGAGTTTATCAATAGAGCCGACATAATTTGGGAATGGTGCTATTACCGAAGGCAGTAGGTCAGCAAGAGTCATCGTTGTGGCAGCATTAATGTTGCGGCCGCTATAGCAGTTATTATTATTATTAGCTTGTTGACAAAGAGTCAAAACTTCAAATTTTATAAGGTAATGATCGGACATTACTTTAGTATATGGAAGTATCATAACTTTGGAGGTGGTGACACCCCTGACAAGCACTAGATCTATTGTATTACCGTTGCGATGCGTGGGTTCATGTATTATTTGTGTAAGACCACAGCTATCAATTATGGTTTGGAGCGCCACGCACTGAGGGTCCGATGGGGTATTCATATGGATATTAAAGTCCCCCATTATGATTATATTGTCGGCGTGCGTCACTAGATCAGCAACGAACTCTGAGAATTCACTGATAAAGTCCGAATAGGGCCCAGGGGGGCGGTAGATAACAGCCAGGTCGAGAGGTAGCGGTGTGACAGACCTCATAGTAAGCACCTCAAACGATTTATATTTATTATTTAGGTTAGGGGTAAGGTTGAAATTTTCATTGTATATTAGTGCGACACCCCCTCCCCTTTTAAGAGGGCGGGCAACATGCGCATTCGTATAGTTAGGAGGAGATGCCTCATTGAGCGCAAAAAATTCGTCCGGTTTGAGCCAGGTTTCGCTAAGACCAATGACGTTAAGATTGTTGTCTCTAATGACCTCATTAACCAATAACGCCTTGGGAGACAATGATCTTATGTTTAAAAAGCCCATATTATAGGTATTGGGCTGTTTTGACGAGTTTTTGTTAAGATTATCCGTAGTGGCAATATTAACAATGTTGCGTTTATTATGCGTAGTGCACTTTAAATAGTTTCGACCATATCTAGGAATTGATATGACGGGAATTTTCCGATTGTTTGCTTGGTGCTGCAATAGACTGGACATATCATAATTTGCCACCTCAGTAGAATGCATGTCCACCTCTGACACAGACACAACAGAAAAAACATTATGTGAATTGTGTATTATTCTAAGAGAATTGCTATGCGTACATGGATTATCCAGCCTGGCGCTGGCTAGTTCTAGCTTAACTGACTCCTCAGCCGGACTAACAGACATTGTAATTGCCTGTGACCGGGCTTGCTCTAGTGTAGTCAGTCAAGTGAGACTTAAATAGTAGTCTATGTTTCTAGACAGGATGATGGCGCCTTCCTGGTTAGGGTGAAGGCCGTCTCTCATCAGCAAGCCTGGTTTGCCCCAGAAAGAGGGCCAGTTATCAATAAACGTTAGTCCCTGCGTCCTACAGTAGCTAGCCAACCACTTGTTAAGCGAGACTAATCTGCTATATCTCTCATCATTGCCTCTCGCAGGCAGGGGGCCAGAGACAATTACTCGATGCCTGGACATCTTTCTGGCGAGATCACAAGTCCTGGCTATGTTTCTCTTTGTAATCTCTGACTGTCTCATTCTAGTGTCATTGGAGCCAACGTGTACAACTATATTCGCATAATTAGTGGTGCGATTAGCCTGTCGTACGTGTTTACTAGGCCTGTTGCGAGTTAGCTCCCTAAGATTAGCTTCAATGTCAGGTGCTCTGGCCCCGGGGATACACTTTATTGTGGCTGGTTTGCTAAGCTTTATGTTTCGGGTGATGGAGTCCCCTATAACTAAGGTGTGGTGCCCGGTAGACTGGGGTGTAGGACTAGCTAAAGAGCTAAATCTATTATGCGTCTCAACCGGTACACCGTAGCTTGTAGGCCGCTTAGGACTGCTACAAGCTGGGCTAGTTAGCTCGCTACAGCTAACGCTAGCAGATGTGTCCGCAACATCTAAAGTTACGACATTACTCTGCTCTAACTGGCGGACACGGCCCTCTAGCAGAGCCAACCTCTCCGTGAGTATGGTGCAAGACGCGCAGGAAGCCATTACTCACAGTGTTTTCTGTCACCGAGTGAAGTTCCTGCTGTCCTCAGGGAAGTGGTCGCGGTCTGTAGGAGTAGCTTCTTACTGACCGGCGCTGCCTTTCTCCGCGCTAGCTTAGCAGCTAGCTAGCTGAGGAAAGGGTGGTGGGACAGAGATCGGGTGATTTGCAAGTTAAATAGTACCACTAAAAATGTTTGAGAAGTGATAAAGAAAGCTGTAGAACAATTAAAAGCACACAGATAGAGCGCTACTTAGCTTTTTCGCAACAGCGAACAGACGGCGAGCAGTCACGCACGGTGAACCGGAACCGGAAACAAAATAAACATATTTATTCTATGTAATTTTGCAATGCAACTTTGAGTGACAGTGACAACCAGCGGCCCTAACGGTGTTCGTCAACACCGTTCAATTGAACACCGTTCAATTATTGTAACGTTTATCGAGATGCTTCGAGGACAGGAATTATATCGATCACTTTATTGAACAAAACTGTTTATATTCGGACATAACCACACCAAAAACATGAGTAAAACAATTCTATCTCGAAAAACTAGTCATTTTCTGCCGTACAAACCAGGCCAAAACCAACTTGTCATCTGTCACCAACACGCATAGCACTAAACCACTGGTGCGTTTAAGGCCACACAAAAAGTCGGACAACTCAAACACCACACAAAGTTACACTATGACTCCTCAGTCATACGTGTGCTTATTTTACTGTCATTTATTATTAATGTTAATTTATATATATTAGTCATGGAATGCTGTTACACACACTATGTTGAAGTATTACTATTATTATTATTATTATTTATCTTACGGTATATATCAAAAATAATATTGAGCAAAATTTAATTGAAATATTGTCGATGTGGCCCTCCAGCAGTGCTCGGGTAGCTCATGCGGCCCCCGGTAAAAATTAATTGCCCACCCCTGCACTAAATGGTAACACCCGAATAAGTTTTTCAACTTGTTTAAGTCGGGGTCCACTTAAATTGATTCATGATACAGATATATACTATCAAATATATACTAACATCATAATACAGTCATCACACAAGATAATCACATTGAATTATTTACAATCGGGGGGGGGGGGGCGGGGTGGGAGGGGGGGGGGGCGGGGGTTTAGGTTGATTATCATCAGTCATCAACAATTGAGAACAGAGAAATGGATATTGGAACAGTGGTTCTTAGTAGGATATGGACAGCAAGTAGTGAACACAGACAGAGAGAGACAGAGAGACAGAGAGAGAGAGACAGAGAGACAGAGAGAGAGAGAGAGAGAGAGAGAGAGAGACAGAGAGAGAGAGAGAGATCAGAAGGGATAAGAAAAAGTATCTGCATTTGATTGTTTACATTTGATTACCGGTATTAACAATCCGGGGAGGGTGTTAGTTTAGGGTTGTAGCTGCCTGGAGGTGTACTTTTATCGCGGTTTTGAAGGAGGATAGAGATGCCCTTTCTTTTATACCTGTTGGGAGCGCATTCCACATTGATGTGGCATAGAAAGAGAATGAGTTAAGACCTTTGTTAGTTCGGAATCTGGGTTTAACGTGGTTAGTGGAGCTCCCCCTGGTGTTGTGGTTATGGCGGTCATTTATGTTAAGGAAGTAGTTTGACATGTACTTCGGTATCAGGGAGGTGTAGCAGATTTTATAGACTAGGCTCAGTGCAAGTTGTTTTACTCTGTCCTCCACCCTGAGCCAGCCCACTTTGGAGAAGTGGGTAGGAGTGAGGTGTGATCAGGGGTGGAGGTCTAGAAGTAATCTGACTAGCTTGTTCTGGGATGTTTGGAGTTTAGATTTGAGGGTTTTGGAGGTGCTAGGGTACCAGGAGGTGCATGCGTAATCGAAAAAGGGTTGAACGAGAGTTCCCGCCAGAATCCTCATGGTGCTTTTGTTGACCAGAGAGGAGATTCTATAGAGAAATCTCGTTCGTTGGTTGACCTTTTTAATTACCTTGGTTGCCATTTTATCACAGGAAAGGTTAGCCTCTAGAATGGAACCTAGGTAGGTGACCTCATCTTTCCTGGTGATAACAATGTCACCCACTTTTATGGTGAAGTCATTGACTTTCTTAAGGTTGATGTGGGACCCAAACATGATGGATTCCGTTTTACCCAAGTGTATGGATAGCTTGTTGTCAGCGAGCCAGGTGCAAGTTCTACAGAGTTCAGCACTGAGGATTTTCTCCACCTGTGACTTGTCCTTGTCTGATACCAGCAAGGCAGAGTCATCCGCAAACAAAAACAATTCACAGTCGCATGCCGATGACATGTCGTTTATGTATATTAGGAACAGTAAAGGCCCCAATATACTGCCTTGGGGGACTCCACAGCTCACTGAGAGGGGGCACGGTGCCGTTCACCTCTACCACCTGTTCCCTCCCCTCCAAGTAAGATTGCATCCAGCTCCATGAGGTTTTATTAAATCCGATTGCTCTGAGCTTATCCAACAGTGTATCGTGGTTAACGGTGTAAAAGGCCTTCTGAAGGTCCAGCATGACTATTTTTGGACAAATGAGGATTCACAATCTTATCTTTTTGAATCTGAATATACGAGGACGAAGAAAGAGTGAGACGTTGGAGCGAACGGAAGCCGAGCGAGTGATTCCAAGCTGTAAATGTAGAACTTGAAGTCAAGCTAGTTTGACATAAATGGAGTGCTTATCCAGAATAAACCGGGTAAAAAAAACAACGTCCCAGGCCAGCTGGACCAAATGCACAACTGCCCATCGAGTAAGTCACACTTTAATATTGTACATGATACACGCAGACCAACTACAGTACATACACTGTCTGTCTCGCTGTGTACAAACAAAACATAAAATGTGGGCTAATACTTCAAAGATACTGTAATATGATTGTTCATGTTTTTCAGTCAGTAAGATTAGTGTCTTATCGCATTGTATTGTGCATTACAAACTGAAACGCGTTTCGTGCTGACGTAGAAGCTAACTTATCTCTTTCCATAGTTAGTTTTTACGACTAATACCGAAGCATGCCGATGTGTTACTACGATAGAGAAAGAGTTCCTCAGTGTTCACTCTTGCAATAACAATTTCGCTACAGCTTGGAATTATTATACAGGTTACAAAACGTAAATGAAGTACTGTTGACGGTTTTTGGATGCATTTTTAAAGTGATTTAGCGGTATAATGGATTGCTCCCATTAGCTGCATTGCTAGCCAACAAGAACGAGACGATTTCTACAAGTTAGAATGCAAAAAAATGTCAAAAACGTTTGTCTTCTTGTCTCTAACAATGATTGTGAACGATAGGCAAAAAAAAAAAAAAGAGCAGTTCCCCTTTAAGTGGCCTAGTTGAAGGACTAACAACAGTGTGGTGTCCTTATTTTTGCGAAAATTAAGGGCTGGAGGATAGGCCAAAGAGAAACACAATTGATTTAAGTGAGAATGTATATTAGTAAATGTGTTGAACGACTTATAATCAGGCCCTCTAGGAATTTGCAACGTCGCGAACGCACCAATGATTACAAATTTAAAGGCCTACTGAAACCCACTACTACCGACCACGCAGTCTGATAGTTTATATATCAATGATGAAATCTTAACATTGCAGCACATGCCAATACAGCCGGGTTAGATTAGTAAAGTGCAATTTTAAATTTCCCGCGAAATATTCTGCTGAAAACGTCTCTGTATGATGACGTTTGCGCGTGACGTCACGGATTGTGCGGTCATATTAGGACACCATTGTGGCCAGCTATTAAGTCGTCTGTTTTCATCGCAAAATTCCACAGTATTCTGGACATCTGTGTTGGTGAATCTTTTGCAATTTGTTTAATGAACAATGAAGACAGCAAAGAAGAAAGCTGTAGGTGGGATCGGTGTATTAGCGGCTGGCTACAGCAACACAACCAGGAGGACTTTGAGTTGGATACGCGCTACCGTGAGTACAGCTTTGGCTTCCAAACATTTGATCGCTTGCCCGTACGTGCGTGCCGCTATGTGCATGTCACGTACGTAACTTTGGAGAAATATATAAGCTGTATGAACTTTGCGGAGGTGAACAGTACTTTGGGATTGAGTGTGTTGTGCGGATGTTTGATTTGTATTGGTGGTTATATGGACGGGAGGGAGGAGGTGTTTGTTATGCGGATTCATTTGTGGCATATTAAATATAAGCCTGGTTGTGTTGTGGCTAATAGAGTATATATATAAATGTCTTGTGTTTATTTACTGTTTTAGTAATTTCCAGCTGAATATCAGGTCCCACCCGCCTCTCAAAGCATCTTCCCTATCTGAATCGCTTCCACTGCCCTCTAATCCTTCACTCTCACTTTCCTCATCCACGAATCTCGCTCAAATTAATGGGGTAATAGTCGCTTTCTCGGTCCGAATCGCTCTTGCTGCTGCTGGCCATGATTGTAAACAATGTGCAGATGTGAGGCGCTCCACAACCTGTGACGTCACGCTACTTCCGGTACAGGCAAGGCTTTTTTATCAGCGACCAAAAGTTGCAAACTTTATTGTCAATGTTCTATACTAAATCCTTTCAGAAAAAATGATCAAGTATGACACATAGAATGGATCTGCTATCCCCGTTTAAATAAGAAAATTTCATTTCAGTAGGCCTTTAACCATCCATCCATTTTCTACCGCTTGTCCCTTTCCGGGTCACTGGAGCCTATCCCAGCTGCATTCAGGCGGTAGGCGGGGTACACACTGGACCAGTCGCCACCTCATCTCAGGGCCAACACAGATAGACAGACAACATTCAAACTCACATTCACTGCAAATTACAGCACGTTTGGGCTTAACCAAAGCTCACAAAATTGTCGTCTTTTTGTGCAGTCAATAGCTACTTCCTGTTCTTGTCTACAGCGCTATGCTTTCTGGGTAATGTAGTATATAAACATTTGCTTCCTAGTTTACATGTATTTATATATACATTTAACATTTATTTATACAGGGTTAAGACAATTAAAATATATTATCCTTTGCAATGCTGACCTAGTAAGGAAGTAACATTTACATGACAGAGATGTTGAAGTGTGATGATAATCGCTCATCGTCTCTCATTTACCAACAACAAAATAGATCGCTCTCAACAGTTCACAAATGCTCTTAATGTGCATGGATAAATGTGTTGGAGCTTAAATTAATGTTTAAGATGGCCCAACGCATCTCAATCATCAAACATACACAGGGAATATCTGCAATTTGTGGACGACAGAGCAAACTGCCTTTGTTGATGTCTCTTTCTATAATCATAATCAATTGTTACTATCATTAGTTATAAATAATTAAAAACATACAGTAAAATGACAATTAGGTCTGACTTTGTGCTTTTATTCTGATCTAGTGTCTACTTTTAAGTCACTAATACAGTATTTTCCAATTTTTGTTTAAAGTATGTACTTTTTTAGGCTAAGGTGACACAAAACACTTAAACGTATATCCAAATCATAACAATATTTGAAAAATAAGTTTCAAATCATCAAAACGTTCTGATAAAGATACTGCGAAATAAGACATTTTAGGCTACAAAATTTACAAAAAAGCCCACGAAATCCAGGAGGGAAAATGTTTTACAATATACCCGGTGTCGGCGGCGTTTGCCATTAATATCCTACCGTCTGATTACTTTTAGATGTTTTATGACACTTTTGCTCACACACACACACAATGAAGTTTAAAATATTGTGCTAAACACGTTTGTTTAAAGACGAGAGTGTAAAAAAGCCACGAGTTTTGTGCCCATTGCATCAGTCAAGTCGAAGCAGATATTTTCCATCACGTTACAAGGCAATGACGTCTGTCAACGACTCAGGAGGCATCAATCTCTCTCAATCGCACGCACGCACGCACGCACGCACGCACGCACGCACGCACGCACGCACGCACGCACGCACGCACGCACGCACGCACGCACGCACGCACACACACACACACACACACACACACACACACACACACACACACACACACACACACACACACACACACACACACACACACACACACACACACACACACACACACACACACACACACACACACACACACACACACACACACTATTGTTACACTACTCACTGTATAGATGGTGCATTCCTGTTGCCTTGACTGTAATTAAAAGTGTCACATCCTGCCTGCTACAGACACACACACAATAACAAACTGTACAGATGTGGAATGCTGCCTGTGACGGACACACATGTGCACACAAGTGCACCCAAACACCTCATCATGACAGATTCTACACCCTGGGGTGACGCAGGGGGGCTTCCTCTACTGCCCCATTCAATCGGTTACAGCGCCTCAGACTGCAAGACAACAGCTGCAAATAAAAACACTAACACATTATTGGTATAATGCATGTATTTTTTAAAGCTCAGAATTGATACTGTCAGAAATACTGAATAGGTTTTTGAAGCCTGCAGCCTCAGTTAAATGCAGTCACTAAATAAGCATGATAAAAAAAGAGTGTTGCAGATACAAATCTTTTTAAAAAAATGCACTCATATCCACAGCATATTACTAGAAGTTATTATGGAGTAACAACACTCATCATGTGGCAACTACTTCTTATGTGAGACCTACACTCACACAAGAGGCTGCTTAGTGACCTTGTTAAATAAAATGGAACATTTTGCAACAACACAATGTAAAACTGCAATAAGATTAGCTGCTATGGCGATTAGACATAATGGCTATTTGTGCGTCCATTGACGAGTATAAAATAGAGAATTACTAAAAACCTTAGTAATTTCTTACATAAACAACAGAAGCATTAAAACACATAAAGGCTGCACGGGAGATTTCAAAGACAACCCGCACAAAACATGGTTAGAGGTTATCTTTGGCAGGTTGCACTCATGTGCAAATACAGCAAAATGTGGCTTTAAGCTGCTGGGAAGGACTAATGGGAGAGCCTTTCCCATCAGTGATGCAGTGATGAGTCTTCACGGTGTATGCGTGGAGCACCCTGAGAACGCCGGCTGGGGAGCAGAAACAGGATGACGCATTTAACACACGGTATCGCAAAGCTTTTAAGTGTGTGTGCCAGAATGGAGCCACGAATGATGTAAGTGAAACCTTATGGAAAGGATCAATAATGTTGGCCGGGCCAACAACAATAACATTCAGCTGATGAGCTTTGACAAGGACGAACTAAGGTGTGACTCACTTACAGCATCCCTGCTCATTATTGGGACTCATTCCAGTAAGTCAAATGGATATATTTAAGCACAGTTTCCACCAAGAAATAAAGTTTAGGTTGAATTTTGCAGCGTTTTAATTGTGAAGGTTTAAAAAATATCAGATAACCTGTTTCAATTTTACAATAAACCATTAAGACAATGATGAAAATAAAATAAAATGCAACATTTATAGGAGCATATGCTTGTTTATTTTTATTGAGTACAACTGCAGAATAAGCAATCATTGGGCCAAATAAAGGTGCCATTAGCAGCCTTTAAAAAAATAAGGCAAAATTGACATTAAATGTTCATTGATCATTTTCAATCCTCATTAAATGTGTTTTCTATATGTCCAACTACAACTTTTCCCTATAAAATAGGTTTCTTATGGAGGTGTAATGATACACTCATCTCACAAGACGAGACATGATATTGGGTTCACGAGAACAAGACACGACTTTTACATACTTTATTTTTTTTTACTCGGTGCGTGTGTACAGTGAGTTGGGATAATTCCAAGGGCATTTGCTTTTAAGAAAACTACTATGAGAATGTACAGTGGAACCACGATTAGTAAACTTCATTGGTTCTTAAATTGAAAAGCTTGTATATTGAATGGAGAGGCAGAGTCAACAATGCTGTGAAATGTTTCAAACCCCACATTGCTTGTCTGTTGTTTTATTTGGACTCATATTGAGCTGGCAAAACTAGAAAACTGTTTTTAAAAGGCAAAACACACTTAAAAGCACACAAATTAGCAAAGCAGCTTACAACAGCATTGCTCTGCTGAATATATGAGCACAGATAGTGAAAAGCACACCCACAATGGCTGTGCTGCTTGGCACAATATGGCGGCCCTGCAAGCCACACACTGTTGGTGGATACCCTGTTCCTACACTGAGACAAAGTTTTTACAACAATGGCGATTGATCTTAGACTGCAAGGGAAGATCCGCTTCCCTGAAAAGGCTTGGCCTCAGTCTGGACCCCCTCTCCAGTGGCCCAGGCTTGGACCGAATTATTATTTTTTTCTCACCCCCCCTCCATTGTTTACCTGTATCTCAGCTTTTTTGTAAGGGGTGCCGGAAGTTGGCAGACCCGTCAGCGATCGTGTTCTGTCTCCCAGTAATGTTTGTCTGATCTTGAATGGGATTGTGCTGAAAATTTTCATTTCCCCTTGGGGATTAATAAAGTATTTCTGATTCTGATTCTGATTTAAAAAATATGTACTTTCGTGTTTACATTTCATAGACTAAATACACACTTAGAACTTGTTCGACTTTGCTTCAGAGTCGGCAACTTTCGCGATAGCTGACAATTTCTTCTCATTTATTCTCGTAGCATCACAGTGCATTAAACGGTATTAAAGCTATGACTTAAATGGGGCAGCATAGAGTGGGTTGTTCCACTGCAGCCGAATTAGACAATGCATGGAATGTGGGCTTCCGCAAGATGCTTAGATGATCTGTCTGAGGCTTAATCCAGTTTGGATCGACAGCCAAATGAGCAAATCAGCAATATTGAAATATAAACCACTGGCAGAACATTTTTTTAAATATAAACCATTGGCAGAACATTTATGAAATGTAAACCACTGTCCATCCATCCATTTTCTACCGTTTGTTCCTCTCGGGGTCGCAGGGGGTGCTGGAGCCTATCTCAGCTGCATTCAGGCCGAAGGCAGGGTACACCCTGGACAAGTGGCAAACTATTTTTTAAAGTTTCAATATGTTACTGTTAAGGTGATATGGACAAATTTACAACCCTCTAAGTGACACACTCTTTGTAAAACCTTTTTATCTTTTATCTGTTATTGGAAACTGTACTTGTGTTTAGAGAATAGCTGAAAATGAGCTTCCCCTACTTGAAAAACCAGCAGCTGCCACTGAACAAAGTATAGTCGTATTCGGTCAGTGGTTCATAATTCAAAGCATCTGTATAATGAGGGGTTCGTAAATCGAGGTTCCACTGGCCAAGGAGACCTTTTTTAAATTTGTCTTTTATCAATTTGCATGCACTATCTACACATTAATTTATAACCATTGAACTTGTTTCCACAAATTAAAAATAAAATAAAAAATATACAAGTTAAAATAAAGTAAATTAAATATGTCTTTTTTGAGGAGCTTTGCAGGGTTTTCTGCATCTGATATCGCAGCTGTGTATTGAAGTATTTGAACGATTCGACTATATTGTCTTATCTCTGGGCTGCTGCAGTGGCATATTACTGTTGGGGGACGCAATCCAGTGTGTCCGAGATGCTTTTCTGTTACGTATTGGTGTCCATGATTGACACTTTGGCCTGCTTGGACATACACAGGGCACGTGCTTGTGGAACTCAAATGAAGTAGAGCAACCAAGTGTCTCCACTACCATGCCCGTTTGAACAGGCAGCTCTCAAGTTTGTAGTGTGCGCTACGCACTTAATGTGCGATTTCAATCACTCACGCAGGGCCAGACGAATATAGTTCTGACTATTAAAGAAAACGTTCCAAAAAATTCTGACTGCGTTCTACTTGTGAGACAACCTTTCTGAAAACGAGAAATATTGCCACTTTTTAATCTCATCACACCTCTAGTTATGTTAATATTTTTGTGTGTTTGGACAAATTAATTGGATTGGAATTATTTATTTTGGGAAGAGTTGATTTGGTTTTCGTCAGACCTTTTGGAATGGATTACTTACAAAAATCACAGTATCACTTTACTTGAAAAGGTTCCAAAAGTTGTGCATTGTTTTCAACTCTGAGCTTTGTTTCATACCACATATTAAAAACACACATTAACATTTTATATGTCCATTAATGTGCAATGGGTACATTTTTATCTGATACTCTTGGCATTGCTTGTGGTGTCCCCCAAGAGTCCGTGTTGGGGCCAAAACTGTTTAATGTGTATATTAAATATATATTTAATACATCCAAAGTGCTGAAATGTATACTATTTGCAGACAACACAAATATATTCTACAGTAGTGATGACTATAATGAGCTCATAAATAAAGTAAACACAGAACTAAACATAGTAAAAAAATGGATGGACACAAATAAATTATCTTTGAATATAAATAAAACTAAGATAGTGATGTTTGGAAATCGCAACATAATGTCTGAACAGAAAATAAGTATTGATGGTACCCAAATTCTCCTCTCTGAGCTGCCACCTTACCGTGGTAGAGGAGTTTGCGTGTCCCAATGATCCTAGGAGCTATGTTGTCCGGGGGCTTTATGCCCCCTGGTAGGGTCTCCCAAGACAAACTGGTCCTAGGTGAGGGATCAGACAAAGAGCAGCTCGAAGACCTCAATGAGAAATAAAAACTATGGACCCAGATTTCCCTCGCCCGGACGCGGGTCACCGGGGCCCCCCTCTGGAGCCAGGCCCGGAGGTGGGGCACAATGGTGAGCGCCTGGTGGCCGGGCCTGTCCCCATGGGGCCCGGCCGGGCACAGCCCGAAGAGGCAACGTCTCTTGGTTGACAAGACTCTGCAGCATCGCGTGGACATCGGGGGCGGTACCTCTGGATTGGCAGACCGGGGTGGTGGTTCCTCTCTTTAAGAAGGGGAACCGGAGGGTGTGTTCTAACTACCGTGGGATCACACTCCTCAGCCTTCCCGGTCAGGTCTATTAAGGTGTGCTGGGGAGGAGGCTACGCCGGATAGTCGAACCTCGGATTCAGGAGGAACAGTGTGGTTTTCGTCCTGGTCGTGGAACTGTGGACCAGCTCTATACTCTCGGCAGGGTCTTTGAGGGTGCATGGGAGTTTGCCCAACCAGTCTACATGTGTTTTGTGGACTTGGAGAAGGCATTCGACCGTGTCCCTCGGGAAGTCCTGTGGGGAGTGCTCAGAGAGTATGGGGTATCGGACTGTCTGATTGTGGCGGTCCGCTCCCTGTATGATCAGTGCCAGAGTTTGGTCCGCATTGCCGGCAGTAAGTCGGACACGTTTCCAGTGAGGGTTGGACTCCGCCAAGGCTGCCCTTTGTCACCGATTCTGTTCATAACTTTTATGGACAGAATTTCTAGGCGCAGTCAAGGCGTTGAGGGGATCTGGTTTGGTGGCTGCAGGATTAGGTCTCTGCTTTTTGCAGATGATGTGGTCCTGATGGTTTCATCTGGCCAGGATCTTCAGCTCTCGCTGGATCGGTTCGCAGCTGAGTGTGAAGCGACTGGGATGAGAATCAGCACCTCCAAGTCCGAATCCATGGTTCTCGCCCGGAAAAGGGTGGAGTGCCATCTCCGGGTTGTGGAGGAGACCCTGCCCCAAGTGGAGGAGTTCAAGTACCTCGGAGTCTTGTTCACGAGTGAGGGAAGATTGGATCGTGAGATCGACAGGCGGATCGGTGCGGCGTCTTCAGTAATGCGGACGCTGTATCGATCCGTTGTGGTGAAGAAGGAGCTGAGCCGGAAGGCAAAGCTCTCAATTTACCGGTCGATCTACGTTCCCATCCTCACCTATGGTCATGAGCTTTGGGTTATGACCGAAAGGACAAGATCACGGGTACAATGAGTTTCCTCCGCCGGGTGGCGGGGCTCTCCCTTAGAGATAGGGTGAGAAGCTCTGCCATCCGGGGGGAGCTCAAAGTAAAGCCGCTGCTCCTCCACATCGAGAGGAGCCAGATGAGGTGGCTCGGGCATCTGGTCAGGATGCCACCCGAACGCCTCCCTAGGGAGGTGTTTAGGTCACGTCCGACCGGTAGGAGGCCACGGGGAAGACCCAGGACACGTTGGGAAGACCATGTCTCCCGGCTGGCCTGGGAACGCCTCGGGATCCCCCGGGAGGAGCTGGACGAAGTGGCTGGGGAGAGGGAAGTCTGGGCTTCCCTGCTTAAGCTGCTTCCCCCGCGACCCGACCTCGCATAAGCGGAAGAAGATGGATGGATGGATGGATGGTACCCAAATTGAAATCGTTAATTAAAATACATTTTTGGGAGTAATAATTGATAGTAAACTATCATGGAAACCTCATGTCAGACACATTAAAACAAAAATCTCCAAAAGCCTCTCAATTATAAACAAAGCAAAACTATACCTCAATGAAAATGCACTCCGTACTCTATACTGCACCTTGGTACTCCCATACCTTACATACTGTGTTGAAGTATGTGGGAACACTTACCACAACACAATTCATCCTCTGATCATATTACAGAAAAGAGCAGTGCGGATCATTCACAACGTTGGTTATTTAGAACATACTCATAATCTGTTTATGCAATCAAAGTTGCTCAAATTTGATGACCTTGTTAAATATAATACATTAATAATCTTATATAAAGCATTTAACAAATTATTGCCGCCTAATCTACAATGTTTTTTTATAAGACGAGTGCAGGCTCATAACTTGAGAGGCTTTGGATATTTCTCATTGCCGAGAGCTCAAACCACTCGTAAACGTTTTTGTGTGTCTGTATGCGGATTAAAACTATGGAACAAACTGGATTTACAACACAAGCAATGCCAAACTATTAATCGATTTAAACTTTTATACAAACATAAGGTCTGGTTCAAATATAGAGATGAGGGTCTTTAATTTGACCTGCTGTTGTACTCTGTCTCAAAGTGTTAACATGTGCTCAATGTTTCCTTACCATTATTGCTATGTTGTCTATTACCATTATTGCTATGTTGTCTATTACCGTTGTTGGCATTTTGTCTATTACCAATGTTGGTATATTCATTATTCCTACATTGTTGATACAAATTATTGTTACAGTGTAATAATTATTGTTACCTGTGGTAATGCCACTATGATACAACATCTGTATTATAATTCTTGAACAAAGTAACAGTGAAACTCATGTGAATAATCACTGAATAGAGAACTGGGGGTGGGATTAAATAAATTATCTTCTTCCCACTCCCTTTCAGGCAGAACTGGACAATCATGCATTACATATTATACATTACCTTTTGCACTATATTAATTCATATTATTATGTGTTTCAACTTTGTACTTTTTTATGTCATTGCCTGAAATAAATAAATAATAAATTAATAATGAAAAAAAATTGTCCCATGTATTATAACAAAGGAGTTATAATATACATCTATTAACAAGCTTATTGGTGTGTTTAGTGGGACAGGCGAAACTTAAGTCGGAGAAAATGCGGTAGTTTATAAATGAATTATTGTTTCTGTGCGGCCCTGTAACAAATGTGTAACGGACCAGTGCCAGTCCCCGGACCGGTGGTTGGGGACCACTGATATAGACTATTGCAATGACCTGTAATAACCGGCTCTTAAGTCTAAAAAGATTATTGCGCCCTTAGAATTACAGGTACTACAAAATTCTGCTGTATGTGTCCAAACACCAGAAGGTGGGCCCACATTACAGTGTAATGGAGCCAATGCAGAGATTTTAAAACTGGTGTAATGATTACACCGGTTTTAAAATCTCTGCATTGGCTCCCCGTGTGTTTAAGAATCAATCCTAAAGGGGAACTGCACTTTTTTTCAGGTATCATTCACAATTCTTATGTAAGACAAGAACACATTTTTATTTTTTAATGCATTCTAACTCGTAAATAATGATCAAAACTCTGCTTAAAATGGAGCCTATGAGAGCCGCTCTATTCTGCCTGTAAAGCCCTTAATGTCATGTCTGTGTTAATCATGTTTTTGTTTGGCCATATTTTGCTTGGTTTTTGGACTCTTTTTTTAGTTCCTGGTTTCACTTCCTTGTTTTGTTTGGTTTCCATGGTCACTCGTTAGTTTTCACCTGTCATGTCACGCACCTGTTTCACGTTTTGAGTCACGCACCTGTTTTCACTGATCATGTCACTATTTAAATCTGTCTGTTTCTGTTGTTCGTCCTGGCGACGTCACACATTCATGCTCCACACTCTCGACACATCCTTATCATCCATGCTGCTCTTTTTTATGCCCCTCTTTCCATGCCAAGTAAGTTTTTGTTTATTAATGCCACAGTTAGTGTTTTTGTTTCATTGTTCATAGTTTCTGCCTTTGTGCAAGTTTTGTGTTTATAGCCAAGTTTTGTACTTCCGCCATTGTGCGCGCCTTTTGTTTGCTTCCTTTTTTTGTAGCTTGTTAGTGTTAAAATAAATCATGTATTTAAATTCGCGCTTTGCCCGCGCCAATTTTCCGTTGCCTTCCGGAGAAACAAAACCCAAGGACCAAGTCGTGACACTTAAAAACATTCAAAGACCTTCATTAAAGTTTTAAATACATGCTATAACTATATTTATAATGTAGTAACAAGCACATTTATAATAATATATAATATTTACGTATTTTACAAATTTTAAGCATACGCGATGTATTAACGCTGGGGTACTTGAATCTTGTGTCACCAGGCAGAATTCAAATTATAAATCCTGCCCCTCACTCTGCGAACCTCGCTGATAGTGCCTCCCAGTCTCCTCCTATATGGAAGTGCAGGAAATCGCGCACGATTTACGTGCACACGCATAGGTTGTTGACAGACCGAATCGGAGGATCCTCTAGTTCGTATTTTGTTGCATACTATCTAACACAGGTCGCCCCGCAAAGGATACACACAAAATATAGGAAAATGGAACATTAGATTACCTGTCTCGAAGGAAAACAGCTACTTGCGCGTCCAAAGTTAGTCCAAGACTGGCCCGCAATGCCCTTCATCTTGAATATGGTAGACCAATATTTATTCGACTTTTGGCTCTTTGGTTTTTTAGACATACAGCGCCTTTTTTTCCTTCCTCGGATATCCTGTTTTTGTTTTTTTTTGCAGTATATGCTGTAACAGCTAGCACAGGTATTGCGATCTCTCCAGGTGGGTGGGTGACAAATAATTTTGTCGTCCAGGTTTTTATTTACTAAAACACTTAATTATAAGGCACAAACAGCACGCAGACGTTCTATTTATTCAGAAATTATTACTCTTATGCTATACTGTATGATGCTAATATGATTTGTTGTAGTTAAAGAATATAACTGAGCTATACCCTGCTATAATTAAAAAAATGCATCACGACATTCGCTTTTTTCTTTAACATCACTGATTACTACTCACTGCAGACTTAATGAGAACCAACAAACATAATAAAAAATAATTTACTGTAGAATATCTGCTGTCATTAGGATGCCGACTGCTAGATTCTTGTTATATTCCCGTTTAGATGAGGAATGACTTATAATGGGGGACGGCGTGGCGAAGTTGGTAGAGTGGCCGTGCCAGCAATCGGAGGGTTGCTGGTTACTGGGGTTCAATCCCCACCTTCTACCATCCTAGTCACGTCCGTTGTGTCCTTGGGCAAGACACTTCACCCTTGCTCCTGATGGGTGCTGGTAGCGCCTTGCATGGCAGCTCCCTCCATCAGTGTGTGAATGTGTGTGTGAATGGGTGAATGTGGAAATACTGTCAAAGCGCTTTGAGTACCTTGAAGGTAGAAAAGCGCTATACAAGTATAACCCATTATTATCATAATACTCGGGAAGAAAAAGGGGGGATGGAACCAAGCGTCTTTCTCACCATTTTTGGGTTTAATTTGGCTGTCAAAGTGGACCAACTTGTCGGAATACGTGTTTGTCCTTCTACTATGATTTATGATCTACAATTAAGTTTGACGAGCCTGAAAACGGGGAAGCAGCTCATCAGTCGATCATGTCAACATAGCAGCATAATAAACTAGTGATCATGGCGGCGCTATAAACAGTTTGTCTGCGTCAGTGCTTATAATAACAATATCACTAAAACTTGGTCAATATTCAAGTCGCGAAATGTAAATGGAGTATTATTGGCGCTTTTTGGATGGTTATTTATTATTTATTACTATGAGCTCCATTTTAAGCTGACTTTTAGTTAAGAGTTAGAATGGATAAAAAAACAAAACATAATGTTTGGTCTTTTTTTCAAGTCAGGACATTAAGTCGCGTGATGGCATCTTTCCCCTGTCTATGGAACAGCTTGCCAGAGGATTTAAGGGTTGCAGAGAACATTCACATTTAAGAGCAGGTTTAAAACCCACCTTTTTGAATTGGCTTTTTCTTAATATTTATTAATTTTATTGAAGTCATTCGTAGTCTACTTTTTATTGTTATTGTTCATGCTAGATATTATGTACTTCTATTTATTTTTTTAATATTTACTGTATCTATATTTTATTTTCATAATTTTTACTAATTTTATCCTTTTTTCTTAATCATGGTTTTTACTATTTGTACACATTTTATTATAATTACTTTTCAGCGTTCCTCGGAAGGATATGTGCCAGCTACCAGTTGGCCACGGTCTGGTGACCTTCTGGTGCAGACGGCTCCTGTGATAGTGTTTTTTCACCTGGCTCCTCTGTACTCAGCCATGCATTCCCCTGTTTGTGTGCATATTTATGTGTGTGTGTGCTTATGGGACAGATGATGAAGGGAAAAATGTGTGTGTGTGTGTGTAGTCATCAGGACATTTTTTTTAAGTCTATATATAAATGGTTGATTTATATAGTCTAGTAAGGTAAAGTTTTGTACCTGACAAGTTTCGGCTACCTTGCTTCTGCAGCCTTTATCAGAGGTGTCACGTGATGTTAGCGTGACGTTGTTAACGTACTAGCCTATATACTATATAGGCTAAATGAACCTCTTCAACATGTTTTTAAGTCTGTAATTTGTAAATGTAATTTAATTTATGTATGAAAAATGCTTTACACATGAAGTTTAATTGGATTTTAACTGTATTGCTTGGTGGAATTGTAGCTTCAGAGGCTTAATAAAAAATTTAAAAGTACCACAAATTGTGCCTGTAAGCATATTTATGCTTAAAAGAGCCCGGTTATCTCCTCCGTGACTGGGGTCAAGGTCAATGTCGTAGAAACAGGGTCGTGTCGGCAGGCCGGGCATGGTGCTCATCTGAATGAAACAAAGCCCCAAATTAGCTAGCATAAAAGAACAAGGCATTAATGGATCAAATTGAGAAGCATATCGTGGATACAAAAGAAATGCCTCTGTACAAGTTTCATAAAAACTCAGGATCCAATAAAAAGTGCAATTTAGATAATAACAGTAGCTTCATATTAACACTGGACCCACAACACAGCAGTCAGCTTCGAACGTGCACTATCAAAATAAGATTGAAGGTTCCAAATGACTATAATTTAGTACCATTTAACTCTGACTGAAGAAGAGCAGTAGTGTGGCGACAACCTTCACTTAAGCAGTGACAAAAGGACAGTCAGTTGATGTTCATACAGAAAAGAGAAGGAAATCATCTTGACCATTTGTGTAAAAAAGATGTAGTAACAAAGTCAAAATGCCAGAGAAAGAATATTAGTAGAACATTGTTGGACGTGGATAATTCAACTTAAGACATAATTTTACAAGGCTGATATGAACACAAGTGTCCAGTGCGATATTTGAAGAAGACCTTCTGAAGTCAGTGTGTGTAAGGAAAATACTACATAGCACAGTTGAGTGAGGATGCCTCGAAGTTAGGTCTTGGCACACAAGTTGGCGTCTACAAAGCTATTTTAGGTTAACAAGAGGAGGCTCCAATTTAAAAGAACCGCGAGGGAACCAAAACATTCAAGAAATTGATTTGATTCCTAAAGTTTTGTGTTTTCTCATCCACTTTTACACAGCAAATGAGAGGTAATAGTGAACTCATAAAACCCCAAATCATCCATCTGAGGGAAAATGATCTAGCTCTCGTCACATTGTTCGCATGCCTCACCCAAGGCCAGCTTTACGAGCCCATTAGTGGAAACGAAGCAGGAGGAAGTGACCGGCCAATTTCCTGCACCAAGAAAATGCAGTCTAGCAAGTCAACAAAAATGGGGAGGGTGTACTTGTAGCTTGATGCCAACTCACTGCTGATGACTGGTCCTGAGGTCATCGTGACTCTTTCACCAAACATGACTCAACGTGTGAGTAGGCTTGCAGGAATTCAATACCGCTGCATTCTATCAGTATCTAATGTACTGCAATGGGTCAAGTAATATCGGGGAAATTACCTTTGACATCATAATGTTGGATAAGTAGCTTTAGAAAGTGCTTTCTTTCCCACAGAATGCTGCAAAGTGAATCAAAGCCTCTCTTCCCATCACTCACATCCTTCAGTGACCGATTATATATTTTTTAATTGCAATCTACCAGTTGTTAAAAACATGATTATTTGTCTTTGATCTTTGCAAGGAAGGTGTTGTCCAATATTTGAGTAAAATTGTATTTAAAAATTTCAAAGTAAGACATATGGTTCATGGTTTAAGTTTATTTCGAACATGCATACAGTTACAACATGATACTTCACAATTTCCAGTTTCTCTTCACTCTAGCCCCAAATTTCTCATGAATCGATTGTTGAAGCCAGTTTTTATATACCGTTTCAGTTATTGTTCAGCCAAACATTGCACATTTGCTAGCGCATTACCCTACGTCAGTCACGGCATCACGCCGTGCCTGCCCTGGGTTGGAAGCTGTTTATTGTATTTGGGTTTTGTATTTTTACATCGGAGCAGGTAATAAGATGATAAGTAATCAAAACAAAGGCAAGTTTACTTACGACAATAACACAATTAAAGGCCTACTGAAATGAAATTGTTTTATTTAAACGGGGATAGCAGATCCATTCTATGTGTCATACTTGATCATTTCGCGATATTGCCATATTTTTGCTGAAAGGATTTAGTATTGAACAACGACGATAAAGTTCACAACTTTTGGTCTCTGATAAAAAAAAGCCTTGCCCCTACCAGAAGTAGCGTGACGTAGTCAGTTGATCATCTCCTTATATTTTTCTATTGTTTTCAATGCAGCTAGAGCGATTCGGACCGAGAAAGCGACGATTACCCCATTAATTTGAGCGAGGATGAAAGATTCGTGGATGAGGAACGTTAGAGTGACGGACTAAAATGCAGTGCAAGACATAATTTTTCGCTCTGACCGTAACTTAGGTACAAGCTGGCTCATTGGATTCCACACTCTCTCCTTTTTCTATTGTGGATCACGGATTTGTATTTTAAACCACCTCGGATACTATATCCTCTTGAAAATGAGAGTCGAGAACGCGAAATGGACATTCACAGTGACTTTTATCTCCACGACAATACATCGACGAAACACTTTAGCTACGGAGCTAACGTGATAGCATCGTGCTTAACTGCATATAGAAACAAAATAAATAAATCCCTGACTGGAAGGATAGACAGAAGATCAACAATACTATTAAACCAGGGACATGTAAATACACGGTTAATGCTTTCCAGCCTGGCGAAGGTGAACAATGCTGTTGCTAACGACGCCATTGAAACTAACTTAGCTAGGGAGCTAACGTGATAGCATCGGGCTCAAATGCAGATAGAAACAAAATACATAAACCCCTGACTGGAAGGATGGATAGAAAATCAACAATACTTAAACCATGAACATGTAAATACACGGTTAATGCCTTCCAGCTTGGCGAAGCTTAAAAATGCTGTTGCTAACGACGCCATTGAAGCTAACTTAGTATAACGGGACCTCACAGAGCTATGATAAAAACATTAGCGCTCCACCTACGCCAGCCAGTCTTCATCTGCTCATCAACACCCGTGCTCACCTGCGTTCCAGCGATCGACGGCGCAACGAAGGACTTCACCCGATCATCCGTGCGGTTGGCGTCTAGCGTCGGCTAGCGTGTCTGCTATCCAAGTAAGTCCTCCTGGTTGTGTTGCTGCAGCCAGCCGCTAATACATCGATCCCACCTACAACTTTCTTCTTTGCAGTCTCCATTGTTCATTAAACAAATTGCAAAAGATTCACCAACGCAGATGTCCAGAATACTGTGGAATTATGAGATGAAAACAGAGCTATTTTGTATTGTTTTCAATGGGGTACCGCTACTTCTGTTTCACTGGCTACGTCACGCGCATACGTCATCATCCAAAGGCGTTTCCAACCGGAAGTTTAGCGGGAAATTTAAAATTGCACTTTATAAGTTAACCTGGCCGTATTGGCATGTGTTGCAATGTTAGGATTGCATCATTGATATATAAACTATCAGACTGCGTGGTCGGTAGTAGTGGGTTTCAGTAGGCCTTTAACTGAATACGAGACAAAAATGTTGATCTGATCATATTTAATTTGGTCTTGTCGATGGGTGGGACAAATTCAGAATATATCCAATCACTACTCTTTAATAGCGTACATTGAAAGAGGAGTGGGTGTTAGTTATGAACGAGAGCCAATCAGATGCTTTTCCAAAAAAAACAAGATGTTCCAAAATCCACACCGTAATTAATATCTGTACACCTGGGAGAAAGTGAAGACGACAAATTCAATTTTTACTGCTCTGATACCGACAGCAGGCAAGTCATCGGTGTTGCGCCAAAAACTGATTCCATGCCAAAAATGTATTCCCGCTGCCACAGGAGTATGTGTAGCTTTCGGGTTTCGTCTGTCCAAATATGATTTATACATGTAAGACAAACACTTATATTTGTGGTCATCGTAAAGATATGTGTTTGAAATTATTTAAGCCTTTATTATGTCAGAGTTGGCCATTTCTACGGTATTAATTAGATTGTAAAGGTCTGTTACTGATCTGATGTTAATGTGCTAAAACCTCTTTCTTCTTTAGAAGCTACATATAAAAACTGTTCTTTGTCCATGCACATAATAAATATTAATCAAGTGTTTGGATGTATTCATTCAAGAGAGTTACATGTGTGATAATGAATTACATATACTGTACTGTTTACGTGTTGAAGTACCCTTTATACCCATAAGAGTAGGGGTGTAACGGTACACAAACATTTCGGTTCGGTACGTAGCTCGGTTTAGAGGTCATGGTTCGGTTAATTTTCGATACAGTAAGAAAACAACAAAATATACATTTTTTGGTTATTTATTTACCAAATTTGTAAACAATGGCATAACATACATATACACACAGGGTCCATTGCCAGGGTTAATGTGGTCAACATATATAAAATAAAAACTAAATAAGATAAGGCTCAGAATGGTTTCTTAACAAAACCTTTCTACATATAATGTGCTTTTTTTGATTGATTGACATTTTTATTAGTAGATTGCACAGTACAGTACATATTCCGTACAATTGACCACTAAATGGTAACACCCAAATAAGTCTTTGAACTTGTTTAAGTCGGGGTCCATGTTAATAAACATTAAACTGCCTCAAGTTGTTGCTCAGATTAAATACAATAACAAAACTTTTCTTCTACATATAAAAAGTGCAACATTAAACAGTTTCAAGTCAACTCAGCCTCAGATTAACTTTTCTTTCTCCCCCCCCAGCCTGGCTAACTTGGCAGTAAGAGGATATATGGGTTTATTGTTCTTCCACCATAGAAGTGGGTCAAAATCTAGTTTTTAATGCAATATGGACTTAAATCTGCTGCTATAAAAACATTTGTTATTGCTTTACTGTGGAACAGCTTGGATGATTCCTTAAAATGTTCCAGTTCCATTCACAGATTTAAAAAAAACTTTAAGACCAAATTAATGTCTTGGAAAAATATATAACTCTTGAATCAACACAGTAATTAATACTATGATCAATGTTAATTACAAACTAAATGTGGGATATAAATAATAATGGAAGTATAATTGTTTGTATATAGTATATAATTGGTGCAAAGGTTTAACATGTGTACAAGGATATTTCACATGCCTTTACTGTGTATATAATTGAACAGTATTTATGTTGTGTACAATGTGTATTAATAATATGTTGTGAAAGGGAAATTTCATATTTTTTGGAAGCTCATCTTGTACTTGACCTCAGCCTAAACTCTTTCGGTCTGCAACATTTTTTTTAAATTTATGAATGTACAACTGTTTGTTTATGAATGTATGTATGTTTGTTTATGTAAAACTGTTTGTTTATTTTGTTGACCATTTACAGAAGAAATAATAAACTAAAAAACTAAAAACTAAAACTTTAGTCCTGCCTGACTCGCCGAGGAGAGGCTGCTTGAATGCGGTGGTGACGCTTCAAATGGGTTAGCATGTTTGATGTGTTGTCAGAAGCAGCTGCTGAACAATGTCGGCAAACCTCCGTCCTCCATTGTTGTATCGCGCAGCCAAAGTGTTCCTAAATGAGAGATCTTAATGAGGTAGGAGGGTCTTCCAGCTCTGGCTTTTACATGCTGTCCTAGCCCGGTCACTGCTAGCATGTCGTGTGTTGTGCCTCGGTGTGCATTGTTTACACAACGTGCGGTACGCTACTTAATATGTCCATGTGGAAACTCGTTCGGTACACCTCTAAACCGAACCGAAACCCCCGTACCGAAACGGTTCAATACAAATACACGTACCGTTATACCCCTACATAAGAGTTATATATATGATAACAAAGTATATACTGTACTGTTTACGTGTTAAGGTACCCTTTAAAAAGCTGAAATCAACCACAGATGACATGTTAGTGATTCAAAAAAATATTTTGATATTGACACATCTCATCTGTGCATCTGTGCATTATTCTAGAAATGTATGCACAGATGAGATGTGTCAATATTAAAATATTACTTTGAATCCCTTTTTGGCAACCAATAATATATTGATTGAATTAATACATTCAAACACTTAATTCATTTATTATGTGCATGAACAAATAACAGTTAATATTTTATGTAGCTTTTAAACAAGAAATAGGTTTTAGCACATCAACATTGGATCTACAACAGTCCTTTACATTTGATACGATAGAAATGGCCAAGTCTTTTAATTTACGGATACGATAAACTGGTTTAAATAATTTCAAACACATATCTTTACGATAAACACAAATATTAAGTGTTTGTCTTGCACATACTTAGTAATCAGTTGTGGACAGACGAAGCTCCAGCATTGCAGCTTTAACAAGGGTGTGCGCTCCTGCGGCGGAAATAAATTTTTTGGCAGGGGCCCCCCTGAAAAAATGTCCGCCATTAAATATTTTTCTGTAGCCTGGTCTGCCGTGCATATTGAGTATCCAAACAAATAATGCCACGCTTTGTTTTTTTATGCAAATAATACAACTGCAAAATAAGCCACAATGGAGCTAAAGAAAGTTGCGAGTGCCAGCACTTTGATGAAGAAGGTGAGAAAGACTATGGAATTTATGCTCTCCACTCATCCCAAAGTTCGCCAACAAGAATCTTCAATAAAAGTAAATGTGATGTTAAATGTTAATTTTGTGCGTCATATGTACTTCGCATTGTTTTTTGCATGTAGAACGGTATTTTTTGTCTACATTAAAAAATATGCTTATTGTTTATTATTGTCAGGTGTCTGTAAATGATATACAGTATATACTTAGATCTGCATCATTAATTGGAAACATTTCTTAAATTTTTGTACGATTTGCCTGACAAAACTGAGGGACAACTGTACTTCCATACCACTGGAAGGCCTACTCAGTGGCCTAGTGGTTAGAGTGTCCGCCCTGAGATCGGTAGGTTGTGAGTTCAAACCCCGGCCGAGTCATACCAAAGACTATAAAAATGGGACCCATTACCTCCCTGCTTGGCACTCAGCATCAAGGGTTGGAATTGGGGGTTAAATCACCAAAAATGATTCCCGGGCGCTGCACCGCTGCTGCCCACTGCTCCCCTCACCTCCCAGGGGGTGAACAAGGGAATGGGTCAAATGCAGAGGACAAATTTCACCACACCTAGTGTTTGTGTGACAATCATTGGTACATTAACTTTAACTTAACTTAACTGAAAAATGGCATACCTTAAATAACTTAGGACTTTTAATGTTGACAGAACCATTACGGACATCTTTTTTAATATCAGACACAACAAATGACCATTGTAGGACCCCCTGCCCAAAAAAATTAAAGTTAGAAATTCCACTTGACCAAATAAGTCCCACATTAAGCTCAGACAAAGCAAATACCCCCGAGGAGTCCTGACTTCTGCTAATTGTGGAGAAGAATCAGGGTCAACAAACAGCAATAGTTTACTACAGGAATGGGGGATTATGGGATAATTCCATAACAGACCATTTATATCATTGACAGACTTACGGTACACAAATTGTGAAACTGCAGCTCAGCTAAAGAAGTTGTAATTCAAGTTTAAAGAGTTGCACCAAGATTGATGGGATGGGAGAATAGGTGGACGCAAGGGAGCACTGGGAAGTGATAAACTTTGAACTGTGACAACAGTTAAACAAACACTGAACACAAACATTAGGCAGTCTAGACATATAAATGCAACATCGTCTACACAAGTAACGGATAGGGTTTTGTTTTACCTAAAAAAAAGACATTAAACTTGTAGTTGTTGAATTTTCGGTAACTAAAATGATATAAAACTTGGACCAAATAAATTGGCTTCTAAAGGTTTTCAATAAATCTGTTTGGGGTTGACTTGTGTGGTGGAGGCAACTAAAACGGGATATGAACTCCTCAGAGTCCTATTGTTCTGCTTCTGACCCCTCCCTCACATTTTAAAAGAATGACATCAGTCCCTTTCCTGATTCTTAACCCCGCAAAGAACCTTTACCCCCTTTTCCCAGCACCAAATCTCCCCCTTGGTCTACTAAATGGTTGGGTTCCCACCACGCCAAAAGTCAAAACAGCCTGTGGCCATGTTTGCAGTAGTATGGACATTGGAGCAGCTGTGTTTAATTTCTTACTTGTTTTCCAGTAGATAGTTTAGAGAAAGACATATTCGGGTTCTGCGTACAGCCGTACACTGCCATAAAGAGTGTAGTTTCAAAACTGCTGTCTGGTTAAGAACGATTACCAACATCAGATGGGTTTCGCTAATGCTTCCTAACCTTCTAAAAACTTGAATCTACTGCATGGATCTACTTTTGCCACAAAACACTGACTAGTTCAAAGAACTATTAAGAGAGCCTGAAGTCACAGTTCAAGGGTCACCCATGTACCAGTGGCTCCACAGGCCGCAGCAGATCAAAGGCTGTGTTGGGAGACTGGGCAGACGCCACATTGCGACACTCCCACCCCATTCCCAGCATGCCAAGTGTTTGACACCTCTTTCTCGGGCCAATCAAAGCCCAGCCCTCGGGGGCATCGTGGTAAAACAGCGGGAGCTGAAATGTTTAGGGAACCCGCTCCCTTCCTTCAAAGCCTATTACCAACTGAGAGGCTACACCCAGGGATCTAAAAGGCTTAATAATATGGCTGGCCACTGACAAATTAGAAAAAAGACAAGGAAAATGGAACGAGAGCTTTTCCTGTAAGGACCGAAACAGAGCCGTCAAGACCAAAAGTCATGCTAATTAAGTTTGTGCAGTGGCATGCACTACAAAGCTTGTTCAGAGACACAACCCAAAGACATAAGGCTTTAGAGCTCAAACTGGAGACATCTTTTTGGATAAAGGGTGCATTTTAAAATTTTAACATGATCTGGATGAGTGAAAGCTACGGTTTGATAACAAATCTTGATCATAATATTTATCTGTCAAGAACGAGACATTGCATTATGCAGAAATTAAGACTTTTTAAAAGTGGATTTAGTAAGTAAGACTTACTGGGAGAAGAAAACAGGTGGTGTTGTGCACGTCATCCACTTTTTACATACTCGCGTACTGTAACGCTACATTTTTCAAATATTAAGGAGTGGGCCCAGAAGACACTAATGTTAGCAACAGTGGCATGTAGCTATGTGAGCTACAATGCTAACAATACAGTCACATCTTAACAGCAACATCATGCTATAATAGCCTCTTTGTTTAAACAACGTATGCCAAACAGACAGTTGGCAAAGCTCCAGCCTTTATTTTAAGATGTGTAGAAAGCCTGCTTTACTGCTCAGAGAGTGAAGTGGTGGGTGTACACACGATGCACCTAGCTAGGGATGGACAGAAGCGGTAGGTATCATGTCCACATGGAAGATAATTTTTTCTTCAGGGCATCATTGAAAACATGAAATATCAAAACCACTATTTCCGGACCTCTTATCTCAAAAGTGTTCACATAGGGACTCATATTACAGTTCAAATATCATAAAATAGTTAGGGATTACATACCGTTCCCACGAGTGGATAGATGAAGCCAGCGCCAATGCTGGCACGAACATCTCTGATTGGCAAAATGAATCCTGTGGGTGCACCTTTTTTTTCCGACATGTGGGACAAGGACAGGTGAGTCTTGGCCATGCAGATAGGTAAAGATGCAAAGCCCTTTTGAGGAAACAGGACAAAATCAAGGCGAGTCACAAAGAAAAATGATTAGCTAATGCAGACATAGCCACCTCACCTGCTGATTGTAGTAATTTATTTTGGCCATGGCCTCAGGGGACAGATTGATGTCATCAGCGCCATACACCTTTTGTGCTATCGTTCTAATCTTCTCCACTATTGGCATCTATGAGAATGAAGCACAAGACAACAGTTCAGGACATGAGGGCCAAATTTGATTTAGTGAGTACATGTGACAAGAAGGCTTGGAATAAATGCAGAACCAATGTGTGCCAAAGTTTTTTTACGACAACATTATTTCTGGTGTTCAAGTTATATGTAATATTTTACCTATGGTAAATAACATTATACAGCAATATAATCATGTAATTGAATCACACCTGTATCCCAAGATTGCTACTACATAAAATCCAGTCACACAATGCATGTTTTCCCTCTACGTAACTTTGTGAAGTCAGTCAATTAGATTATTGGAGGCAAATGGTCATCATTTAGCCTTATATATTATTGTCCTCCTATTTTTTTTTTAGCTGTAGCGAGCAGGCTGATGCATACTGTAAATTGGTAGACACAGCATCGTAACAGCATAAGTTGATTGAAGTCACAACTTCCAAGGCTTGCAAACACAAACCAGCTGATGTTTTTTAGCATCTGCATTCTCCAACTGAGCCACCCCAACTCATCCTAACGTAACATTTTCAAGTGCCAAGGTGTCGAAAGTTATTTTTAGAAAGAGCAAACAAAATGTTACTGTAACCTGGATGTTGTAGAGGAACTGGAAGTCGTTTGGTCGGCTAGCGGCAGCTTTCACCGCCTGGGCGAGTTCCAAACATCCTCGCCCACCCTGAGCCCAATGGTGGCAAGGCACAGCATTAGACGCCCCGCACTCTTTGGCAAGCTGACAAACAAGATCGATCTCTGGCTGGGTGTCTGTCCTAAAGAGTTAATGTTAGCAGTGTTTAGTGATCAGTATAACAAACACATACATATAGTTGCAAATAGATCTTACTTAAATACATTGAGTGCCACAACCACTGGTACCCCAAAAAGATGCGCTATCCCAATCTGCTTTCTCAGATTGCTAAGGCAACCACCTTGAACAAGGGAAAGATTCTGCAAAAACACGAAACAAAATATCATAGGTGTATTTTATAACGAGCACATACAGAGTATATTTTCCACACACATGGCTCCCAGAGCAAGTATTTGGAAAAGGAACTGCATTTTGTTTTAGAACACCAACCTCTCAAAAAAAGTTACTGAAACCAACTATTGCATTAGTGATAATTGTTTTTTTTGTTCGTTTGTAAAAAGTGTGCAAAGAATATTGTTAAGTCCACACTAAAAATCAACAATATTAGAGATTGGTAGAATAAAGTTGCAATTTTTGAAGAAGAAAAAGCACAAATGTTTTGAGAATTAAGTCAGAATTTTACAATAATATAATTTTATGACAAAAAGTATTGTACAGTATTGTAATTATTGGGATTGTGTTTAGGTTGTAATGGAATTTTTGGCAACTTTAATTGTGTAACAGTCCCATTTCATAGTCAAAACATTATGACTTAAATCTCTGAATATTATGACATTTTTCTTATTATTTTGTTTTCAGTGTTGCCCTAATATTACTGTCTTAGTGAAACTTCTGGTATCTAACTACTAGAGCATAATTTATATCAAATGCAGCATTATTTTAAGTTAGGACTGTCAATCTTATTACCAGTACATCACACAGTACACCCATGTAATCCAATTTAGCACTTAGTGTGTGGAGTGTGAGTGTGTGCGCGTGTAGCCCAACAACCAGAGAGCCATGCAGGCCTCATAAATACATTTCACCAGCTCTGTTTTGCTAACTACTTCTGGTTCTCATTACAGGTTCCACAATTAAGCGTCACTGCTTCATTGTTTAGTCAGCTGGATTAGCCTGGCAGAGGGGTGATGCCATCATGCCAACCATGGATGTATGAACAAACACACACAAAAAGTTGGCGCTACTAGGTTGTAGCCTACCATCCATCCATCCATTTTCTACCGCTTGTCCCTTTCGGGGTCGCGGGGGGTGCTGGAGCTTATCTCAGCTGCATTCGGGCGGAAGGCGGGGTACACCCTAGACAAATCGCCACCTCATCACAGGGCCAACACAGATAGACAGACAACATTCACACTCACATTCACACACTAGGGCCAATTTAGTGTTGCCAATCAACCTATCCCCAGGTGCATGTCTTTGGAGGTGGGAGAAAGCCAGTAGCCCACATTACTGGAAAACCAAAGTTGCTTTGATCAAGGAACTAATTAGTTATTGACCACTGTTTACAGGTACTTAAAATTATTGAATGGATTTAATTGGAAGCTCTACTGAATTGGACACAAATTCGCCAAATTAAGTTGAGGTATTTGGCAATGGGATACAGTAGCTATGTGGTGACAGCGATGTTCACAGACCCTACTAACTTGCAGTCACTTCACCAAACAATGTGACATTAATAAGCAAATGAGTGTTTCATAATTAAAGTATTGCTTCGGCTTATTAGTTTAAGGAGCTATAATAGTTGTTGGAAGCCTTCTGACCTTTATGCCTGAATGGAATAAACAATTACAGATTATGAGATTAGATTCAAACAGACCTCATCAATGTATTCTCTCGGAAGAGGTGCGCCTGCTGATACCTGCAAACAGAAATACAAAAAAAAAACAATGTGATAGTTATTATCATGTTTCCTTCACTCAATAATGCAACAACCTGGTCTTGCTCCTCTTAATTTTTAATTTCAGTTTCAGTTCGAACATGCATACGATACAATGTAATGCATCACATATTTCCAGTTGTTTCATTACAGCATGACCGAAAAGGAGTTGGAAAAGGCAGATCTTATTTAATCCTAACCTTTTTCATATTTGTTCTTTGTTTGTAACAGAACAGTGAATAAATAAATAATAAGTAAATAAATATACGTACTTACTATAATCATTATATATATATATATATATATATATATATATATATATATATATATATATATATATATATATATATATATATATATGTATATAGGCAACTTCAACCCTAAACTAACACCCTCCACTCCCTTCCACTTCCTCATCATACCTCTTCAGATTGTAAATAATCAAATGTAAACAATCAAATGTAGACACTTTTTCTTATAATTTCTGATCTCTCTCTCTCTGTGTCCACTACTTGCTGTACATATCCTACCAAGTCAGTACTACACTGTTCCAATGTCCATTTCTCTGATGATGCAATTGTTGATGACTGAAGTGTTGAAACCAACCAAACCTAACCCCCCCCGCCCCCCTCCATAACCCACACCCCGGATTGTAAATAATGTAAATAATTCAATGTATATACTCTGATGATTATCTTGTGTGATGACTATATTATGAAAATAGTATATATCTGTATCATGAATCAATTTAAGTGGACCCCGACTTAAACAAGTTGAAAAATGTATTCGAGTGTTACCATTTAGTGGTCAATTGTACGGAATATGTACTTCACTGTGCAATCTACTAATAAAAGTTTCAATCAATCAATCAATAGTAAGAAAACAAATATCAAATACATAAAAAATAATTATCTAATTTTTTTTTAAAAAGGTTTAAGATGTTCATCATAATTATACAAGGGGATACACTAGCCCCCTTCCTCTTCATCATAGTCCTTGTTAATGCGCTCAGGAAGGCAATAAATGGGTGAGAGCAGGAACTTGGCTTCACGCTGACACCAAGGAAGTCGAGTCGACAACCGGCAGTGGTCCTGACAGACCTTGACTATGCGGATGACATCAGTCTGCTCTCCAACAACGTGGAACAAGCACAAGAACTCCTACACAGGGTAGAGCTAGAGTGCGCCAAGGTTGTCCTTAGGCTAAATGCCAAGAAAACTGAGGTCATGACCTACAATGTTCCACCAGAACATCAACCTCTGATAACAGCAGGAGGCACTGTGCTGAAAGAAGTTGAGGACTTCAAATACCTGGGCGGATGGGTCAACTCAACTGAGCAGGATTTAAAAGTGAGGAAGACACTTGCATGGAGGGCCCTGAACGGCATGACCAGTGTATGGAACTCCAACCTCCCCCGCCAAGTCAAACTCAGCTTCTTCTACGCAACAGTTGAGTCCGTTCTCCTCTATGGCAGCGAATGCTGGACCCTGAAGCCAACCCTGGAGAGGTCTCTGGATGGTTGCTACACCAGGATGCTGCGTGCAGTGCATACCGGTAACATCAACAAGAGTGCACACGTAACCAACAGAGTCCTCTACAAGGGAATACCAAGGGTGAGCGATAAGATTGCTGTAAGGAGAATGAAACTAGCAGGGCACTGCCAAAGGCATCAGGAGCTGCCAGCCAGCAAATTGGTACTGTGGGAACCAACACATGGGCATCGGTCAAGAAGACGTCCCACACTAACATACGTGGACATACTCAAGAAGGATGCAGGAGCTCAGAGTACCAAGGAACTGGCCAAATGTATGGAGAATCGGGATGACTGGAAGCAACAATGGAAGGCTCGTCTGTGGACGACCTAGAGAGATAATTGTTCTTCTTTGTACTTTGTGAACACTTGTAGTTTAAACAGTCTCTTAAATTGAATCACATTAGTCCCTCAAATTGAATCACATTAGTCTCTTAAATTGAATCACATTGGTGCTTTGTTTGATTTCCTTGGTCATTCCATTCCAAAATGTAATCCCACATACAAATATGCTAAAGGTCTTAAGTGTTGTACGTGCATACAAAAGTTTCAAATTAGATTTTCCTCTAAGGTTGTATTTCTCCTCTTTAGTTGAGCAGAATTGTTGTACATTCTTGGGTAGGAGGTTATAGTTTGCTTTTTACTTAATTTTAGCTGTTTGCAAGTGAACCAAATCATTAAATTTCAATATTTTTTTATTAAATAAATAAAGGGTTTGTATGTTCTCTACATCCAACATTATGTATTATTATAATTGATGTTTTTTGTAACACCATTAGTAAATGAAGATAAGGTAACACTAGTGAGCAGTAGAGAATATGGAATAATTTTTGGTACAGAACTATATTTTGCTTTATTACATGAGGTTTCCAGTTCATTTTATCATCTATTATTACATTCAAAAATTTGTTTTCTTTTACCCTTTCAATATATTCTCCGTCTTATTGTATTTGTGTTTGACTTTCCCTTCTACTGTTACTGAGTAGCAATTATTTTAGTTTTACTGAGATTCAAAGATAGTCTGTTTTTGTCAAACCATCTTTTTAATTTGTTAAATTATTTCTTATTATTTGTATTAGCTTGTGTGTGTTCTCGCCTTAACAAAACACAGTTGTATCATCTGCAAATAAAACTAAATAGTAGTAATATTGTTTATGATTAAGTAGAGAAGCTATTTACATGAAGGATACATTGAGGCTACATAATTAAAGTTCTAAAATAAAATTGTTTTAGGACAGAGGTTCATTCTAGTTCAAATTTCTTAGTGAGGCAATGCAGAAACATCAGTGTCAAGGACAATAGTCTTATCAGAGATATTTGAAATACATCATTAAACGAACGATAGCCTACACTTCATATTGGCTTTATGGCATGCCAGAGGTATGTGTGTAATGTTCTTGAAATGCATCATTAAACGAACGATAGCCTACACTTCATATTGGCTTTATGGCATGCCAGAGGTATGTGTGTAATGTTCTCATCTCCAAAAGGATGACAGTTTGGATTCTGGCATGAAAAAAGTCATACTTTACTAGAGAAGTGAGTCAACAGCAAATTTCATGTCAGAATTAACCGCCAAAAACATTTTAAACCACCCTCCAATAAATTAATCCCTTAGTCCAACAGGTCATCTGTTGCAAATTCAAATAAGAATCCCTAAAGGCCTTCCTGATAAATCACATTTACATGTCAGGATTTGACATATGGACAAACGCCCAGAAACAAAAATGCCATTGGCTGCTGCCAGCACGCAGCCTCATTAACTCAATTTTTCCATGCATGTGTTCATTTAATCTGTCATTACAGCTGGATCTAGATAAAGACAATCTAAGATATTTTGTCAACTAATTGATTACACCAAATTCATTGTGTATAAAGTGCGGCCTGGGGGCCATTTGTGGCCCGGAGCAAATTTTTTACCGGGCTGTGGCACATCCTACAAATACTAGAGTTAGAGTTAGAGTTTGAGTTTATTTCGAACATGCAAGCATACAACATGATACATCACAATTTCCAGTTTCTCTTTTCAACATGTTCGAAAAGGAGTAGGAAGAAGCAGAGCTTATTTAATCCTACCCCTTTTCTTTACATAACAGTTGCTGAAACTTTTTTATTCACTTCCTGTTCTCAATTTATTCACAATAACTCCATAGGTAATCACAATAGAAATAAATAAATAAATAATAGTAAGAATTTAATAATAATAATTGGTGAAGTAAGTCATATTTCATGTGATGAGATAAGTAAGATTACTTTAAGAATGAATGAATGGATGGATGAAATAAATTGAGAATGTTTGTCATGGTTCTTCTTCTTTGTACTTTGTAAACACTTTACGTTTGAAGAGTTTCTTGAAGTGGTTTATATTAGTACATTGTTTGATTGCTTTGCTTAATCCATTCCATAATTTAATTCCACATATTGATATACTGAAGGTCTTAAGTGTTGTACGTGCGTACAAATGTTTTAAATTAAATTTTTCTCTAAGATTATATTTCTCCTCTTTTGTTGAGAAGAATTGTTGTATATTCTTGGGTAGCAGGTTATTGTTTGCTTTGTGCATAATTTTAGCTGTTTGCAAATTCATTATGTCGTGGAATTTCAGTATCTTTGATTCAATAAAAAAAGGATTTGTATGTTCTCTATATCCAACATTATGTATTATTCTAACTGATCTTTTTTGTAACATCGTTAATGAATGAAGTGTACTTTTGTAATTATTTCCCCATATTTCTACACAGTAGCTCAGATATGGTAACACTAGTGAGCAGTAGAGAATATGAAGTGATTTTTTGTCTAGAACATGTTTTGCTTTATTCATTATTGACGTGTTTCTTGCTACTTTATGTTGTATATTTTTTACGTGAGATTTCCAGTTCAATTTATCATCAATCATTATACCTAGAAATTTGGTTTAATTTACTCTTTCAATTTCTATTCCGTCTATTTGTATTTGTGTTTGACTTTCTCTACTACTGTTACCAAATAGCATTATTTTAGTTTTGCTGAGATTCAACGATAATCTATTTTTGTCAAACCATCTTTTTAATTTGTTAATTTCTTCTGTTATTATTTGTATTATCTCCTGTGTGTTCTCTCCTGAACAAAACGCTGTTGTATCATCTGCAAATAATACTAACTTTAAATCTTTTGTAACTTTACAAATGTAATTTATATAGAGATTGAATAATTTAGGTCCTAATATTGATCCCTGAGGTACACCACAGGATATATTTAGCGTTGTAGACATGTGTTCGCCTAGCTTCACGTATTGTTTCCTGTTCGTTAGATAACTTCTTATCCAGTTTAAGACTAACCCTCTGATGCCATATCGTTCTAGTTTTTTGATTAAAATATTGTGATTAATTGTGTCAAATGCTTTAGTTAGATCCATAAAAACTGCTGCTGCACATTTTTTACTGTCTGTTGCATTGGTAATTTCCTCTGTTATTTCAATTAAAGCCATTGAAGTTGAGACATTAGCTCTGTATCCATATTGGTTCTCTTCGAGTATTCTATTTTTATTTATGAAACTCTCTAATCTGTTATTAAACAGTTTTTCAATGATTTTAGAAAATTGTGGAAGTAAAGAAACAGGTCTATAATTTGTAAATTGATGTTTATCTCCAGTCTTATAAATTGGTGCAACTTTAGCTATTTTCATTTTGTTTGGGAATGTACCTGTTTGAAATGATAGATTACTAATATACATTAATGGTCCTGAGATCTCTTCTATAACCTTTTTTATCGTTTCCATATCAATTCCATTACAATCAGTTGAAGTCTTAGATTTACATTTTTTCACGATTGTAACTATTTCCTCCTGTGTCACATTACTGAGGAACATGGAATTGGGATTTCGCTCTATGGTATCATTATATTCCTCAATTGGAACTGGGTCTGGAATCCTTTCTTCCAATTTTGGTCCAATATTTACAAAATAATTATTGAAGCTTTCAACTACTTCCTTTATGTTGTCATTTTTTTTATTTCCGTCTAAAAAGTATTGAGGGTAGTCCCTCTTTGTGCCATTTTTAATAATGCTATTGAGGATGCTCCATGTTGCTCTAATATTATTTTTGTTCCTGTCCAATAATTCACTGTAATATTCTTTTCTACATGATCGTAGTATATCTGTTAACTTGTTTTTATACTTTTTGTACTTAATTTCTATAGTTCTTTGTGCTATAAATTCTTTATATAGTGTATTCTTCTTCTCACAAGCATTTTTTAATCCTTTTGTCATCCATGTTTGATTATTCTTTCTCTGCTTTTTACTGAGTTGTATCCATGGACAATGTTTGTCATAAAGTATTATGAACTTGTTTAAGAAATGTTCATATGCTTCATCAACCTCTTTTTCATTGTACACATTGTCCCAATCTTGCTTTTGTAGCTCACTTTTGAAAGCAGTCATCCTCTTCTCTGTGCACAGTCTTCGAAATGTCCTTTTGTCTTCCATGTTCTTCTTGTAGTGTCCATCATATATTGTAAAAACTGGCAGATGATCACTAACGTCGGTTATAAGTAGACCACTTGTAGTGTTATGGTCAAACTCATTGGTAAAAATATTATCAATAAGCGTGGCACAGTGTGCTGTGATTCTGCTTGGCTTTGTGATTTTTGGATATAAACTGATGCTGTACATTGTATCAAAGAAGTCATCAATAGACTTTTGCTTGTTAGGGTTCAATAAGTCAATATTAAAGTCACCACATAAGAACATTATTCTTTGACCATTATCCATGTAAGTAGCCTTGATCCATTCTTCAAATGTTTCTATACTTGATTTAGGTGATCTATATATACAACTGATGAAAATGTTTTTGCTTTTTTCCTGACATATTTCAATGGTTATACATTCTAAGATATTATCTATAGCAAATGACATGTTTTTTACCACTTTGTAGTTCAGGTTCTTCATCACGTACACAGCTACTCCTCCTCCATTTTTGTTGGTTCTGTTGATGTAGTTTAGTTCATATCCTTCCAGATCAAAATCTATTCCTTTTTTATCATCAATCCATGTTTCTGTGACAGCAATCACTTTGAATGGTTTGTTGATGTGTTCCAAAAAGTTGTTAATGTTGTTGTAGTTTGCATACAAGCTTCTGCTATTAAAATGAATGATTGACAATTTGTTATCGCATGTAATGTTGCTATTATATTGATCATCTGTATAATAAAAACAATTATTACTGATTTCGGAGAAAAAATTTGTATCTGGATCTATATCATTTTCCAAATCCTGGTTTTTGTAATCTTTGTTGCAGAAATTTTTTAGTTCCATATTTTCTTGTTCAACAATCTTTGATGTTGTTTCAATAATCTCAATAAGTGTAGGTGGATGTAATCCTGAATGTAGGTCCTCTTGTTTAGTCGTCCCTTGGAACATAGTAGTGTCGATGCTGAATTTGGGTGTTTGTTTTCTGTCAGAGTCCATTATCATCGTTGTTGTGGTAGCTGTGTAAACTTTAAAAATTGTCCAGGTCCTTGATGTCATGGACAACAATTACTCTTGCTTCTGGACCTCCATTCAGCTTGATGTAGATTTTACAGTTGGTGCTCCAAGTTCCCTGGATTTTTCCCTGCTTTCTCAAGTCGCATGCTTTCCTGGCGATTCCAGCATTGCGTTTTGTGAGATGCTCATTCATGTACACATTTGTTCCCTTCAGCTTCTTTCCCTGTCTCAGCAATGCCATTTTAGATTTTCTGTTTACGAGTTTCACGAGCACGACTGGAGTGGCGTTGTTGTTTCTTCCGTTCAGTGGGATGCATGTTCGATGGTATTAATGTCAATTTCAATTTCCTTTGATTGCAGAAAGTTGACCACTTGCTGTTCTGCTGAGATCATATCCATTTCATCAGGTTCACCTTCATTATTCACAGCTTTCGCATAGGATCTTGGTTTAATTCGGTGCCCTGTCACGATGATATCATTCATTCGTTTGTCCTGATCCATTTCGTCTATGATATTCCTCAACATGTTGTTGTCTTCTTGAAGGGTCTTCATTCGTTTGCCCATTTCAGTGGCTTCATTATTTCTTCTGTTGTTCTGAGATTGCAGATTTTCTACATTTTCCTGCAGACTTTTCACATCTCGTTTGTGTTCTGTTGTTACTTTTCTCAGATATTCTTTCAATTCTTTCATTTCTTCTTTCATTTCTTTCATTTCTTTTTTCATTTCTTTCATTTCTTCAAGTTTTTGTAGGATCACTTCTTGATTCCCATCATGTCCTGTGTCCAACCTCAAATCTTGTTCCCAGTTGTGTTCTGTATCAGCTGATCCCGAAGGTTTCAGGATTTCAATCTTTCCTTTACCTTTTCGCATCGCGGCAGTCACTGACGTCACTGCCTCTTGCTTGTGTCTTAACGGCAGTTGCTTCTTTAGCGACTTGCGGCACTTTAACTTGTTTTTTCCAACAATTTCGTATCTTGCGCCGTTCAGAGATCAATTTGAGGTGTCAGCCTGTCAACTTATATCACTCTGCGACGTCGGGATCACTTTAAAACAGCTGTAAACTCGCCGTAGCTTTTGGTTGCTAGGCAACCGCTTGAACTGCGGCAAGGCGCCTTTGGCTTGAGGCTAACGGCTCTCCCAACTCGCCTTCTTTCAGCGTATCGTGCCTCTCAACTGACCAAAATCAGATTGAAGGTGCCAGGGTTAATAGGGACCCAAACAAGAATTGCATTGAATATTGAACAAGCAAGGCTTATATAACTTCATAGTGACATGCAAAATCGAGTTTCAAATAATAATAATAATAATTAAAAAATATCAATGGCATATCAAATACAATTTAAATAAAAATTGAATGCCTCTTTTCTATTTGCAGGCTTCTGAGGTAAATATCAACATTAACTTTTTCCACAGGCTAATAAATTTGAAAATAAAATAACAATGAATAAACCAACCATTCAGGACTTAAAACTGCTCAGTTTGCAACACACTGATCTAATCTGATGTGCCCAAGCCAGATACCTGCCATCTTTTCTTGGATGCTAGTTCATTAATGTCGGGGCTCAGGCTTTGAGCTGAGGCAACCTTCATTATCGAACGACGGTGTTCATCAGTCATTATATCTCGTAGTCTACCCGGACCACAGTCTTGGGGGCGTGCCTTAAAGGCACTGCCTATAACGTCCTCTACGAGCTGTCGTCATGTCCGCTTTTCATCCATTCTAACAACGGGCCGGCCCAGTCACAAGATATGTGCGGCTTCTGTACGCACACACACGTGAATGCAACGCATACTTGATCAACAACGATACAGGTTACACTGAGGGTGACCGTATAAACAACTTTAACACTGTTAGAAATATACGCCACACTGTGAATCCACACCAAACAAGAATGACAAACACATTTCGGTAGAACATCCACACCGTAACACGTGAGGCAAAGTATGAGGCAATGATCCACCCTGTCTGGAAGACCGAGCAAGAATGAAAAAGGAGACTGATTGGCAACCAGGCACAAGTGTGTCCCGGTTGCCAAAAATTCCCCACACAGAGAAAAAGCCAATGTGAGTCCAAAAACAGTCACAAGGATGTAACAACAGTGTTTTTAGCTTCTTGATTGGCTACATTTAGTACCAGGTCACAATTCACAGAGCGATGACTCAAAAGGCGTCGGCTTTCCCCACAGACATGATTAGTTAAAGCCAATTATCAGGACAAACTCACTCTTACCACACCTTAGGCCACGGGACAATATTAGAAGGCATAAGATAATCGGGCAATAGCGTCTTTAGTTGGAAGGGGGGAAATCGGGACAAAAACAGATAGTAGTCAGGAGTCAGTGTGCAGCTTGTATAGTACTGCCATTATTGTCTTAATGGCTGTCAACATAAGACAATTGTGTCTTGAATGTCAAGAATGGTGGTGGTAGTGTCAGGGTCTTAGGCTGCATGAGAGCTGCTGGGATGGGAGACATGTGGTTCATTGAGGTTGAAGCTGAACTCCTACATGTACTGTGACATTGGGAAGCACAGCATGGTGAAACTGGGCTGCAAGGCCAGCTTTACGTAGGGGCAAAAGGGGGCAGAGCCCCTTCAAATAAATGGCTTGCCCCCTCAAATACAAATGTTTGAAGTTGAGAAAGCACATTTTAAATATACTCACAAAAATAATATATTATAAGTTGGCAAAGTTATCGGCAGTAGCGGAGAAATCCGCTGAAAAGGGGACACGATACACTAGAATCATCTTCCCTCATCTCCCCTCAGCCCAATGTCGACAAATGAAAACGAGACAAAAATATTGACAGAAACGAAATCCAATATGTATTTTATCTTGTAGATAGGTGGTAATTTACTGTATCTTTCAAACTTTAATATTATCTGATCATGCAACAAGATGGATTACAAGCATTTGTTTTGTTTTACTTAAATATCTGCTTGTCAACTTGACTTACAATTTCAAACCAATTTATCCATCAATCTGTTAGTTGAAAATATAATAATCAAACACAACTGCCTATGCAAACTGTGTATTATACGTTTACATTCATATATATTCACTGATACATGCAGCCATAATTGCGATGTGACCCTCAATAAAAGCGAGTTTGCCACCCCTGCATTAAAAGATATAGTAAATTGCTTGAAATTTTGCTGTTTTCTATCCCAATGGACAAATGATGCGTTTATAATAACAAGGTGTTATGTTTAATATGATATATTGACAGTGGGCCATTGTTAATTCTTACCTTAGGGCCTCCGCCATGCATCTTGAGAGCTCGCACAGTAGCAACTAGCACCACCACACTAGGCCTAAGTCCTGAAGCCCGACATTTGATGTTAAAGAATTTCTCCATTCCAATGTCCGCTCCAAATCCGGCTTCAGTTACTGTAAGGCAACAAAACATTTGATTAATGTTGGTCTGCCTCCCTAAAAGTCTAATTCGCAGCACAGATCAGGTAGTATCAATACCGTATTTATAAAACGTTCAGCCTGCAAATGACTGGATACACATGTGCATGAAAACATATACGGCCTGTAGTATCAGACTCAGATGGCCTCCGATACGGATGGCCTTACAAACCAGCCTCTTGAATGAGAGCCAAACAAAGCAAATAGTCCACCTGGCACAACGACCTTGTTGAGATAAGGTTTCCTGTTGTGTGTCGATTGGGACTGCATACATGTGTGTGCAGCACTACTGTAATAACACTTGCTTGTCTGACCTGATCTTGAACCTGTACCTGTACGTTTTAAACCTAAACATGTTAAATGAGCTATTAACAGTTCCTGTGAGTTTTGCGCAAAGGCTCTTTAGCGCCGCCCTAGTGGCTCCCTGGAGCTTTTTTCAAACATGTATTAAAATAGAAAAAGATGGGGGGAATACATTTTTTGTTTTACTATGGTTTTTTAGAAGGAAAAACATGACACAAACCTTCCTAAATGTAAGAAATCCCACTGTTTGTATTAAACATGCTTCACTGATGAGAGTATTTGGCAAGCGCCGTTTTGTCCTACAAATTTCGGCGGTCTTTGAATTAACTGTAGTTTGTTTACATGTACAACTTTCTCCGACGCTGCCACAGGAAGACGTGTTTTATGCCACTTTTTCTTTGTCTCATTTTGTCCACCAAATTTTTATGCTGTGCATGAATGCAATAACATGAGCTTTGTTGATGTTATTGACTCATGTGCTAATCAGGCATATTTGGACAGTGCATGACTGCAAGCTAATCAATGCTAACATACTGTTTAGGCTAGCTGTATGTAATGACATATCACTTCATTATGCTTTGTTTGTAGGTATATTTGAGTTCCGTTAATTTCCTTTACTTATGTCCTCTGTGTATTTAGTTTATATTTGCATGTCTCATGACCCATTATCTTTTGTATATGACATAATGGCTGCATTTCTAATAGTTCTTTGTGTGCCGTTATAGACCACAGCAAACGTTACCCAACTTGTAAAGATTGAAATAAATCCATTAGAAGAAGACAGACCTGCCTTTTCCTTAAACTTGGACACACACATCTATATCTTTGGCCATTCTTAAGCCAGTCATTTCCAGGATTTATCTCACCCTCTGAGAAGCTCCGTTTTACTAATGTTTCCAATGTTATACAGTATATTACATCTGAACATTTCTTCAGCCTGCGACACAATAATTTGATAGTTACCGTACATCATGTGTTGTCTTCATTATAAAACATATATAAGGCTTTTAATTTTTTGCGGCTCCAGACAGATTTGTTTTGGTGTTTTTTGTCCAATATGGCCCTTTAAACATTTTGGGTTGCTAAGCCCTGCTCTAGATCCATTGAATAGCTACATGCTCTGCATCATTTTATAAATACATCAATTCAAACAGTCGAGAAAATAAAAATAGCACCCCCATGGCACTGTTTGCATAAGCTAGCTCCTGAACCGCTGCAAACTAAAAGAGTGAAAAATGGTCAGTGTCATGTGGTGTTGTTATTTAACACCTCTCATCTGGCACATCTCAATGCGCCATATAGATAACTTTAGGGTGTTAAGCCAAATCCCTACCAAATTTGGTACACACCTTTTGTGGGCTGACAATCCCACATCTGTAAAAATTTAGCAAGATTGGTTGAAAAAAACATGGCCACCGTCAAGCCAAACGAATGCAGTGCAACTGCATTACACGTTGCACTGCAAAATGTAATTTGCTTGTTTAAGACTTAAAAAGCAGTTGTTGATAAAAAGACTTCCTTGCTATGAGATGTTACATGATGTTGATAGTGTACAACATATTGTGCTAATAAAAATTCTCATTAAAAATACTTTTTTTCCACATCTTTAATTACACCAATTAAATATGGTACTACTAATAAGAGCGTTAATGAATAGCAGTATCAATAACAAATATCGATATTGGTATCAGTATTGAGAAAATCTTAACAATATACATCCCTAATCGTGAGTTATTGTAGCACCAAACATTGCGTGAAACAAAGTAAAGTTTGCCCGCTTATTATTCTGTAGAATCAAGTTCAATAAGTGTAAAAGTGATCTTCATTTGATAAATAACTCTTCATCTGCGCACATCTACCAGCTAGCATTAATACAAACATTTTCCTGAGGGAACTCTCCTGAAGGAATCAATAAAGTACTATCTATCTATCTATCTATCTACACTTTATTAGTAGTCACATGAAAAGATTGAAACTCTTTAGAAATACAACCTGACAGGGCTAAATCTTTGATTTTCTCCCACGTAGATAAAAAATAAGTGATGTCCACGTGATGTTTTTTACAAAAGGCTAAACATTATTAGGGGTTTCTGATAAGGCAAACTTGATGAGTTTAAATAGTCGATGTGTACGCTGTGTGTAGACAGCCCCTGTTAGATAAAAACTAAGTGATGTCCATGTGATGTTTTTTTACAAAAGGCTAATCTTTTTAGGGGTTTTTGCTAAGGCAAACTTGATGAGTTGAAATACTCAATGTGTACGCTGTGTGTAGACAGCCCCTGTGCATGTAACTCACTTAACATTTTAAATATAATTAAAATGATAATGACGGATGTACACAGGAAGTCAGAAAACAAAGCAAATTCATTAATGAGAGTGATTGGTTATATGACTAGAAATGCTGTATTTACATGTAGGTATGTGTGTAGTGAATTTAACAATGCAATAAACATAAACACTGCATAGGAGATTTAACCGAATTAAAGTAAAACATGTAATTATCCACATGATATGAAAATACATTTTGTTTAAATTAGGCTATGTGTGAATTTTGGATGAGCCTCCCACTCGCAGATGACAAAGAACGAGAGGAGGGGGGATGTCCGGAGGAAACACTTGCAAGTTTGCTGTTCTGTGCAATGAACTTATACCATCCCCGGAGCGAGACAGACACCAAAAGGAAGGTACATGGAGTCTCTAAGTATCGAAGGAGACTGGATCAAACACTAACTTTCGGTTGTATCAGTTTTCCAAAGTTTGCCTGTAGCATTTGAAATAAGAAAACAAACTTAATTCAAGAAGAGACAACGGGCTGCTGCAGTAAAGCAGAGATTGTGGAGTTTAATAGTGCAGGGTTCAGAGCTATAAAGCACAGCAACAAGCACAGCATATTGCTGCTATGATTATTCTTACAAGCTTTAAAAACAAGATTTATCATTTACTTAGAACACTCAAACAGCTGGAATGTGGAGTTTAACCTACAGAACAACTCAATTTTGGTTCAAGATGACTTGAAAAGAATAATACAGAGCAATGTGATGATAAAGTGCGGCCATGAATTTGACCACACCCCCCTGCAAAGACATCCCTCAGTGGGTTCATAAGAAGTTCATTCATGAATGAGGAGCTCCATGTTATGATACAACAAAGGAGTAGCGTATTTTGGTTTTCTTAAAAAAAAAAAGAATCTTTTGATTTACACTTAATTTTTATACTGTATATCACACCCATCCACTAAAAATGATTACCCTTTATTGCATTAATATGATTGTTTTACGGGGGGTGTATATTGTAGCGTCCCGGAAGAGTTAGTGCTGCAAGAGGTTCTGGGTATTTGTTCTGTTGTGTTTATGTTGTGTTACTGTGCGGATGTTCTCCCGAAATGTGTTTGTCATTCTTGTTTGGTGTGGGTCCACTGTGTGGCGTATATTTGTAACAGTGTTAAAGTTGTTTATACGGACACCCTCAGTGTGACCTGTATGGCTATTGATCAAGTATGCCTTGCATTCACTTGTATGTGTGTGTAAAAGCCGCATATATTATGTGATTGGGCCGGCACGCTGTTTGCAGGGAGGAAAAGCGGACGTGACGACAGGTTGTAGAGGACGTTAAAGGCAGTGCTTTTAAGGCACGCCCCCAATAATGTTGTCCGAGTGGAAATCGGGAGATATTCGAGAGGGACACTGAAATTCGGGAGTCTCCCGGGAAAATTGGGGGGTTAAAACCGATATCGAAAATTTCCGATATTACATTTTAAAGCATTTATCGGCCGATAATATCAGCAGGCGGATATTATCGGACATCTCTAAAAACAAGTATGGAAAATTATGTCTGTTAAATATTCCATTATACAGACACAATTAATAAATATATTCTTATTTTGAAAAAAATAACTTTTACATTAAATTCAGGGCTGTCAAAAATAACCAGTCATGTGATAATCCACAAAAAAATATCGCATTAATCATGTATATACGCAGACTCATTATGATTGCACATGCAACTTTACATAACCGTGGATGGTTACCTGAAAGGTGGCGCTATGATTTGATTAAAAAAACGATTACTGATGCATATTTAGTTTATGTATATTGATGCAGTTTTACATTTATTTTCGTTTTACTAAATAAGCATTTATCACTTGCAACTTTTAAAAACAGTGCATTTGCAATAAGAAATTGCCATCACATTTATTAAATTCATGGAAATGTGTGCAAAACTGGAACATAAATGCCCTATAATAAAGGAGCTGGTCGGATCTCTCGGTGAGGTGGCTCGCTGCAGTCAGCCACATTTTAAAACTGTCTGCATTACTTTATTCACAATAAATAAATCAATTATTAATGTTTACCAATAGATTTTAAAATCGTCCATGTCCAAATTGCGATGCTTCTAAAAATATTTCCCCTACCTCTACAAATGATACTTTAACTAAAACTGTTACCAACTTTTAAGGAGATAAAGGACGTGCATTCAAGTGAAACATAAAAAAAAAAAGTTCTTGAATTACATTCTGACAATAAAATTGCATTGGTGTCCAAACATTGTCTTTTCAAAGTTAATTTAGATTATGCAAGAGAGCAATAACTTGCGATTAATAATGATTAATCGAAGTTCACAAATTTGATTAATCTGATTACAAATATAATAATTTCACAGCACTAATTCATTTTATTTACATTTGACTTGAATAGTTTCAATACAAAAGTTATAACAATTCTAATACATTTTTCTACAGTATTTTGTTTGTTTTAATAAATACTGTTAACATTTCCTCAAACAGGAATGAGGCGGACTGATGAAAAACACGTGAGGAAAATTATTTGCAAATAATACTATTCAAATGTATTTAATTACATTTAAAATGACAATTTAATATAATAGCTTTTACATGTATTTTAATAAAATTTTCCCTTTAATACTTTCAAAAACAAATCTTACTCTCTTGATCGTATTATGGCTTGTATGGTTTGGTATGTTTTTAATCAAGGGCCTCAGACAGGAAAGGGTGGGAATGAGTTGGACTGATGGAAAACAAGTGTTGAAAGTGAAAAGAAAAACGTTACAATTCTGTGCGCCTAAACTGCCAAAACACACCTGCCAACTTCGCAACAGTTGACAGCGAGAGCTCATGCTAAATATGCAAAGTATTGTTTACCTGTTGGTGCACTCTCTCAAGGAAATTGTCCTTGGACACAAAAACAAAAGTATACATGAAAAGGCTAGATGGTGGATGTGTAAGCCTGCCAACACAGACTTACACACTCACAAACATTCCAAACATGTTTCTGCAGCCAAAGAAAGTGTAGACAAAGAGGGAAGAGGGATAGATGGACGGATAAAAATGGAAATACTCATGTACTGTATGATTTGACGTTGAAGGGATTAGTGTGGTTTACTTTACAATTCCAGAGGCTCTTAAGATTATCATTTGACGTCCTTCCGCTCTACTGTCTGTTTTTTACGCTATCTTTCCACTGGTTTCCTAGAAAGTTGTACTAGAGAAGGATGCCAGAAGCACATGGAGCCAGTGTAGTCAAAATGAATGTGGGCCAAAGGTTGCAATGGTGAAAGGAAGCAAGGGTTACTTTTTAAGAAGTAGTAGTAGTATCGCTGTGTATTGTCCCGAGACCCTGTTTGAGCACCAAATGTAAGAAAACTCTTATCATTTCCTTCGCTTGATACTAAGTTTTTCAAACGCACAGGCTTTGCCACACTTCCTTAAAAAAAGCCTGGAGCTTTGCCAACTATTCGTTTATCAGATTCATACGTGGAAGCTGTAAGTATTGTCATTTAGTTTTTCTTCAGCGAATAAGTTAAACATGACTGAAATGTTACTATAATGTTAATCGAAATTAAGAGCTTTTAACCGATGGAAAACTGCCATGGCGATTATTTCGATTTTTTTCCCCCCTTTGTAATTTTCTCTATACTAAAACGCCATTCCCTTAAGATACAGTACTGATTGTGTAGTACACAACAGTAAGCCAGGTGTTGCAAAGCATGAAGGCAGTCAGAAACCCAGCCAAAGAAATATCAGCCAAGTAACACTGTCCCATCCAGTCTGCTGCACAGATGTGTCATGGAAAAAAATTAAAACACCGCAGCTTGTACCCAAAATAAATTCTGTTAGTTGTTTGGACACACTTTGGCTACAATTAGGATGAAGTCGACCAAAAAGTAAAGTAGTAGGTGAGAGAAGAAAAATTGTGCAATTACCGAAATTAAGGTAAAAAGGTTCAATTCATTGAGATTTACATTTTTACCATAAGGGCCCAGACCTGCTACAGACCCACAAAATGGCGTGTTCCCAGTAGGACTCACGAAAAAGACATCATTTAAAAAAAATAAAAAATGGGATCTAGTATCAATACTCAATGTATGGTATTGGTTACTGTGTGATATGCATGCAAAGGCTCTAAGTGCGCTTACCCACAAAGCCATCTTGTCCTACCAACTTCAAAGCCAGCTTGTCAGCGATGACAGAGGAGTTGCCATGGGCGATGTTGGCAAAGGGCCCGGCGTGTACAAACACTGGTGAACCCTGCAACAATGGAAAGTGACACACAAGACACACAGAACTTTAGTAGAGAGCGTAACCCGCAGCAACTCACCCTACTGTTTTTAAATTGAAAAGGACCTTTTTTTTCCATGCGACAATCACAATAAAAGTTTACGTTTAGGCTGGCAGCGGGTTTGAGTATGTTCAGAGGCTCCTGATTAGCAGAACTCCTTAAAGAGTGAACACACAAAATGCATGTGCCTGGTAGTCACGTCCAATGCATCAGTAAATGTTAACTATTAAAACGGAGACATTCCAGATGATAACAATTGGTAAAAAAAAACAATTATCAGCTCTCACTGGAAAACAGTCAAGTCGACTTTTGACAAGGACAAGACAAAGTTTGATCATATTAGGCCTATACTGGCTCACCTGCACTGGCTTCCTGTGCACTTAAGATTAGGGGTGTGGGGAAAAATCGATTCAAATTCGAATCGCGATTCTCACATTGTGCGATTCAGAATCGATTCTCTTTTTTTTTTTTAATCGATTTTTTTGTATTTTATTTTATTTTATTTTTATTTTTTTTAATTAATCAATGCAACAAAACAATACACAGCAATACCATAACAATGCAATCCAATTCCAAAACCAAACCCGACCCAGCAACACTCAGAACTGCAATAAACAGAGCAATTGAAAGGAGACACAAACACGACACAGAACAAACCAAAAGTAGTGAAACAAAAATGAATATTATCAACAACAGTATCAATATTAGTTACAATTTCAACATATCAGTGATTAGAAATCCCTCATTGACATTATCATTAGACATTTACAAAAATAAAAAAAAATTAACAATAGTGTCACAGTGGCTTACACTTGCATCGCATCTCATAAGCTTGACAACACACTGTGTCCAATATTTTCACAAAGATAAAATAAGTAATATTTTTGGTTCGTTTAATAGTTAAAACAAATTTACATTATTGCAATCAGTTGATAAAACATTGTCCTTTACAATTATAAAAGCTTTTTACAAAAATCTACTACTCTGCTTGCATGTCAGCAGACTGGGGTAGATCCTGCTGAAATCCTATGTATTGAATGAATAGAGAATCGTTTTGAATCGGGGAAAAAATAGTTTTTGAATCGAGAATCGTGTTGAATTGAAAAAAAAAAATCGATTTTGAATCGAATCGTGACACCAAGAATCGATATTGAATCGAATCGTGGGACACCCAAAGATTCACAGCCCTACTTAAGATGCGACTTTAAGGTTTTTATTACTTACGTATAAAATACTAAACGGTCCAGCTCCATCCTAACTTGCTGATTGTACTGAACCATATGTCCTGCGTTCAAAAAACTCTGGCTTATTAGTGATTCCCAGAGCCCAAAAAAAGTCTGCAGGCTTTAGAGTTTTCTCTTCGGGCTCCAGTACTCTGGAATGCTCTACTGGTAACAGTTAGAGATGCTACCTCAGTAGAATAATAAAGTCCTATATTAAAACTAATTTGTATGCTGTAGCCTTTAAATAGACCCCTTTTTGGACCAGTGATCTGCTGTTTCTCTTTTCTGCTCTGCCCCACTCTCCTGCGTGGAGAGGGTATCAGGTGAACGTTCCTCCACGGATGAGGCACGTTCAAAGTCGGGACCCAGGGTGGACCACTCCTTATGCATCAGTCGGTGACGTCACTGCGCCGCGACGTGTCTACATGCAAGAGGTTCCCCTGCTGGCCCCACTATGGACTGGACTCTCACATTATTAACCGTATCCACTCGGCATCCATTGCACCGGTCACCCAGCGGGGAGTTCCCGCGTCTGCGGTACCCTTCAAGGTTTCTCATTGTTCCCATTGGGTTGAGTTTTTTGTTGCTCTGATGTGGGATCTGAGCTAAGGATGTCGTTGTGGCTTGTGCCGCCCTTTGAGACACTTGTGATTAAGGGCTATGTGAATAAACTTTGATTGATTGATAGACATAAAAGGTATCTTTTTATAGGACAAGGAACCAGATTTAGTTACATATCTTAGATCTTAAATTGGATGCTTTAATCATCATACTTAGTAAGAATCAGCACACTAATGACTTAAAAATATCAAGAAAATCGAGTCATTGTTGCAGTGCACATGAAATCTGCGATAGGGAGGAAAAAGGAAGGATGTGAAGGCCACACGCGATTTTCAAGCTTTTGTTTGTATCCCCCACTCCCCTCACACTGTTTAAATAAACATTTTCACGTCACAGGAGTAAACCATCCTTATGATCAAGCAGAGACAAATGCGAACAGTATTCCTCATTGTTTAAACAGACAGACGTAAGTAACCCCTCATCCTCCCAATTAGCCAATACATGGAAATACACAACATCACGCATGTAAATTCATTCCACTTCACTCTTTCCACATCCGCATGTGTATGAGAAGTGATGAAAGTGATGATCAAAGATAAGTACATGTGTGTCGTCTCTTCAACAGATGGACATTAGGATTTCATATAAAAACAGGAAGTGGGAGGTCATTTCCTCTTCCTGTCCACCTCCAGTCCATCTCCACAACCCGACTACACAACCGTGCTAAAGTGCGTAGAAGGTCTGTCCTGTCCTCAAACTCTGGGTTTGGTCTGCTGAGGATAAAACCTCCATTCAATTCTATGAAAATGCAGGTAGACTTGGTATTTGCACCTGCCCCCATTTACAGACACATTCACAGGTAGTGCATATAGAAAGTGGACACACCTCTGTTAAATACAAGGTTTTTCAGCTGAAACATTTGTTGTTGAAACAATTTTTATTGGAATAGATTGATGGATGGAGTATCTCGACAATTTTTGCACAGCCGCTCCAATACTTTCAAGAGCAAGGGCATTTGTTGTGCACAGGCCCCTTCAGGTCACCACACACACACACAACTGGAATTAAGTCTAGTTCGCTCCAAAAGTGACTTTCTTCTTGAATCAACTCTTTTAGACTTAGACTTAGACTTCCTTTTTTATTGTCATTCAAATTTGAACTTTACAGTACAGATAAGAACAACATTTCGTTGCATTAGCTCATGGTAGTGCAGGATAAAAAAGCAATAAGGTGCAGATATAAATAAATAAATAGGTTACTGTACAGATAAATATATTGCACTTTTTCATATGCATCCGCGTTTATGGATGTATGTTATATTGTCTTTTTTATTCCAGCGAGTTAATCCATTTTGGGGGGAATTGAGGGGATTATTATGATGCTTTCAAGAGTCTTACGGCCTGAGGGAAGAAGCTGTTACAGAACCTGGAGGTTCTGCTTTGAAGGCTGCGGAACCTCTTTCTAGAGTCCAGCAGTGAAAACAGTCCTTGGTGGGGGTGGGAAGAGTCTTTGCAGATTTTCTGAGCCCTGGTCAGGCAGCGGCTTTTTGCGATCTCCTGGATAGGAGGAAGAGGAGTTCTGATGATCTTTTCCGCTGTCCTCACCACTCTCTGGAGAGACTTCCAGTCTGAGGCATTGCAGGCTCCAGTCCAGACAGAGATGCTGTTGATCAGTAGGCTCTCTATAGTTCCTCTGTAGAATGTGGTGAGAATGGGGGGAGGGAGCTGTGCTCTTTTCATCCGACGCAAAAAGTGCATGCGCTGCTGAGCTCTTTGGTGTGTAGGGACCAGGTTATATTGTCAGTTATATGCACCCCCAGGAACTTGGTGCTGCTTACCATCTCCACCGCTGTGCCGTTGATGAAGAGTGGAGAGTGGCTGGACTGGTGCTTCCTGAAGTCAACGATGATATCCTTGGTCTTGTTGACGTTCAGGACCAGGTTGTTGGTTTTGCACCAGTCAACCAGATGTTTCACCTCTTCCCTGTAGACCATGTCTTTGTTGTCACGGATGAGGCCCACTACTGTCGTGTCGTCCGCATACTTCACAATGTGGTTAGTAGTGGACCTGGCGCATCAGTCATGGGTCATCAACGTGAACAGCAGCGGACTCAAGACGCAGCCCTGGGGGGAGCCGGTGCTCAGGGAGATGGCACTGGAGGTGTTGCTTCCCACTCTCACAGACTGGGGTCTGTCTGTGAGGAAGTCAAGCAGCCAGTTGCATAGGGGGGTACTGAATCCAAGGGGGGCCAGTTTGCTCACCATGTGCTGCGGGATGATGGTGTTGAATGCTGAGCTGAAGTCCAGAAACAACATCCGCACGTGTGTGTCCTTTCCTTCCAGATGTTCTAAGCTCAGGTGGACTGCAGAGGAGATGGTGTCCTCTGTGGAGCGGTTAGGGCGATAAGCAAACTGGTATGGGTCGAATGTGGGGGGAAGTCTGGAGACAATATATTCCTTTACCAGCCTCTCGAAGCACTTCATTATGATGATGCAACGGGGCGATACTCATTGAGGGAGGAGATTGTGGGTTTTTTAGGCACTGGAATGATTGTGGCTGTCTAAAACATGATGGTACCACAGCCTGGGTCAGCGAAATGTTCAAGATGTCTGTGAGAACCCCCGCCAGCTGGTCTGCACATCCCTTAAGCACCTTGCCCGGAATGTCATCAGGTCCCGCTGCTTTCCGGGGGTTCACTCTCCTCAGGGTTTTCCGGACATCCGCTGTGTCCAGGTTGAGCGGCTGCTCATCAGGGCGAGGGATGGATTTTCTCGCCGGAGTGGTGTTAAGTGCCTAAAACCTCGCAAAATAATTGTTTAGGTCATTTAGGAAGCTGATACTGTTGCCACAGGGACGGGGGCAGCTTTATAGTCTGTGATGACCTGTATGTCCTGCCACATTCGTCTAGTGTTTGTGGGGTTCTCGAAGAAGTCCTGCACTTTCTGACTGTGAGCACGCTTTGAAACCTTAATGGCACGGTTCAGGTTAGCTCTGGCTGTTTTTAATGCTACCATGTCGCCATACTTAAAAGCCTTGTTCTGAGCCTTCAGCATTGCACGTACCTCACTGTTCATCCAGGGTTTCTCGTTGGCCCGTGTGGGGATGTTCTTGATCACACTGACATCCTCCATGCACTTCTGAATGTATGCGGACACAGACTCTGCATACTCCTCTACACATGTGTTATGATTATCGGTGGCGGCTGCCATGAACATATCCCAGTCTGTGGTTTCAAAGCAGTCTTGTAATGCTTCCATTGCTCCCTCTAGCCAGGTCCTCACCTGCTTCACTGTAGCTTGCTTCCTGATCAGCAGGGGCTTGTATGCAGGAATTAGCATCACAGATAGATGGTCTGAGGAGCCGAGGTGGGGGCGTGGTGCAGCTTTAAACGCATGTTTAATATTGCTGAACACCATGTCCAATGTGCTTCCACCCCTGGTTGCAAAATTCACAATATTGATGGAAAGGAGGGAACACAGTTTTCATGTTAGCTTGATTAAAATCCCCTGCCACGATGATAACTCCCTCTGGATGTGTAGATTGCAGTTAATTGATGGCGCAGTACAAAGCATTCAAAGCCTCTTTGTGTTAGCACTGGGAGGAATGTACACTGCTGTGAAGATCATAGCACTGAATTCCCGGGGTAAATAAAATGGCCTGCATTTTATAGTTAATATTTCTACATCGGGAGAGCAGTGACATGAGACTATCTTCCCATTGTTGCACCAGTTGTTATTGATGTATATGCAAACACCACCGCCTCGGGATTTACCAGTGAGAGTTTTGCTCCTGTCCAACCGAAACATAGTTAGCCCCTCGATGCTAACTGCCTCGTCCGGAACGGATGGTTTCAGCCACGTTTCTGTGAGAAATATGGCGCAGCTGTCTCTCATCTCGCGTCTTGCATATAAATCCAGCTTAAGGAAGTCCAGTTTGCTCTCCAGGGAGCGGACATTTGAAAGCAGGACGGAAGGAAGCGGCGTTCTGTGAGGATTAGTCTTTAGCTTTGGTGTTAGCCCCGCTCGGCATCCCCGCTTCTGTTTCGGATCCCACCGCTTACGTCTCCTCCGTCGACGGTCCCCGCTGGTACTAGGCTCCGCTACTTCACAGGCCGCTGGATGTAGCCGGCGTAGTATTCCGATGCTAGCGAGGAGGTCCAACGTATACGCATCTTTCGGTCCAAAACGGCCCAATCTATCCACATCCAAAATTGTCTGGCGGTCGTATGTTACCACGGAGTGTGCACGCTGGAATCCAGCCATGAAATTCACAGAATTTGCCAAAATGTTCTATTACTACCATGAGCCTCTGCAGCCGCAGCCGAGCAGGGCGCCGCCATCTTTTGTTGATGTGGCAGAAAGTTTGAACGTTTTGAAGAAAAATTGGCTGATGTTTAAGTGGACTTAAAGGCCTACTGAAACCCACTACTACCGACCACGCAGTCTGATAGTTTATACATCAATGATGAAATCTTAACATTGCAACACATGCCAATACGGCCGGGTTAGATTACTAAAGTGCAATTTTAAATTTTGCGCGAAATATCCTGCTGAAAACGTCTCGGTATGATGACGCCTGCGCGTGACGTCACGGATTGTAGAGGACATTTTGGGACAGCATTGTGGCCAGCTATTAAGTCGTCTGTTTTCATCGCAAAATTCCACAGTATTCTGGACATCTGTGTTGGTGAATCTTTTGCAATTTGTTCAATGAACAATGGAGACAGCAAAGAAGAAAGCTGTAGGTGAGAAGCGGTGTTTTTCGGCCGGCTAGCTGCAGCAACACAAACACAGCCGATGTTTCATTGTTTATATTCCCGAAAGATGACAGTCAAACTGTACCATTGGCCCGTGGAGAACTGGGACAACAGAGACTCTTACCAGGAGGGCTTTGAGTTGGATACGCAGACGCGGTACCGTGAGTACGCAACCAGAATGTCGCCATAAGCATTTTGTTTAATTTGTATGTGTAACGCAGTACGCAGCTGCGGCTTCCAAACATTTGATTGCTTGCCCGTACGTGCGTGCCGCTATGTGCATGTCACGTACGTAACTTTGGGGAAATATATGTGCTGTATGAACTTTGAGGAGGTGAACGGCACTTTGGGCTGTGGGATTGAGTGTGTTGTGCGGGTGTTTGATTTGTATTGGTGGGTTATATGGACGGGAGGGGGGAGGTGTTTGTTATGCGGGATTAATTTGTGGCATATTAAATATAAGCCTGGTTGTGTTGTGGCTAATATAGTATATATATATGTCTTGTGTTTATTTACTGTTTTAGTCATTCCCAGCTGAATATCAGGTCCCACCTGCCTCTCACAGCATCTTCCCTATCTGAATCGCTGCCACTGCCCTCTAGTCCTTCACTCTCACTTTCCTCATCCACAAATCTTTCATCTTTGCTCAAATTAATGGGGAAATCGTCGCTTTCTCGGTCCGAATCGCTCTCGCTGCTGGTGGCCATGATTGTAAACAATGTGCAGATGTGAGGAGCTCCACAACCTGTGACGTCACGCGCATATCGTCTGCTACTTCCGGTAGAGGCAAAGCTTTTTTATCAGCGACCAAAAGTTGCGAACTTTATCGTCGATGTTCTCTACTAAATCCTTTAAGCAAAAATATGGCAATATTGCAAAATGATCAAGTATGACACATAGAATGGACCTGCTATCCCCGTTTAAATAAGAAAATCGCATTTCAGTAGGCCTTTAATGTTGGCCTTTTATAAACTTCTTAATTCACATGTTCAATGTGTCAATATGTTCTGTTCAAAATGGCATGATCCACCATGACAGTTTGGACTTTTTTCCCGGTGTTTGGTGTTATTTCTGTTAAAGCGCTCTTGTTTTCCTGTTTCCATTCCCTGTGTGCTTTGATTACAAGCACCTTTACCTCTGGTCTAAGCGCTGCATCCCTCACCTGTACCTGATTGAAAATCAGGACACACTTGTCCCTGGTAGCCAATCACAGTGCTTCTTAAGCCTTACATGACCCTGTTCCTCAAAACACGGGTGGATCATCATTCATTAATGGTTATGTTACCTCAACAGCTGTTTTATTTGTGCATTACCAAGCTGCACAAGTTTTAATTAGTACTTAATAAATTACCATTGCACTTGCACGCCGTCTCTCCATCCTGGCGAAGGGCCAACAACGCCACGGCAGAATGTGACACAAAAAGTTAAATGACAAAATTCACAAAAAGGTGTGTGATCCAAGAATAGACCAATACATGTCCTGTTTCAATTAGAGTAGGTATTTAAGTCCTCTTCTTTTTCATCATGCTGCTTACATTTTGTCATCATGACACTAAGACGACACCCTAACAGTATCTTGACATTCAGAGAGAAGAGACCGCTAAGCTTAAGGTGTCATCAGTACAAAAAGACTGAAAGAGTCACAGTAAGGCATTTTTAAGTTCACCAGGTTATTGTGCATTTTAGGTTCATTCTGAAATTTACCATTAAAGCCAAAACATTTTTTATGAGTAGTGGATGTATAAAAAATCAGGTCCCACTCGGGAAGATAGTAAACAACTAAAAAAATACCCCTGAATTTTTACCAAAGAATGTGAGGAAATGTTTTTTGTCTACTATTCCAAAAGATTATAAAATCAATTTCCACATTTGACAATGCCTTCTCTTTGGTGCTTGTCCTCTGAACCTTGCCCTATCTGAAACAACCTGGAACAACATGGAATAAACACACAAAGCCTGTGCGCGTGTGCATGTTTTAAAAAATCACAAGCACACAGAGGCAACAAAAGAACCCAGGCGGTCTACGCTGGATGGAAAATTCACACGGAGCATGGAGGCCCCGCTGGTCACGATACCAGCCCCCTGACCAGAATCACAGGAAAACCACACAGGAAACAGATCGCACAAGAGGACCGCAGTACATCCTCCGAGAAAACAAGAAAAAGTTATCGCATCACTGCTACGTGCACATTCTGCTTAGCCTGTAGGCAAAAACAGTCAGTAAGAGGTTCCACCACAAACACTGTGTGCAAGTTATGACTGAGCACAGTAAATTTGGCTGTGAATTTATTGTGGCCATTTACTTTACAGTCAAACCTCAACATAGGACCTGATTAACTAAACGCTTGCGTGTACCTAAACATGTGCAAAGTGGTCTGCATCTGTTTAGTGAGCAGAATATGGCGTGCAATCCACTTCGCGTCTGTCTTCATTAAAACACAAAATATATGCTGATCATCACAACACCCACAATAGTAGGAGAAAATTCAAATATAATAATTTAGTGTTCATCAACACTCATCACCATTTTGCGAGCACTATTTAGCACTTTATTTAACACATGTCAGAAGGACGTGCAAACTGACAGTTCCAAACACGGCTGCAGAATCAGTGCTCGCGCTGCAAACAGACGATGGACAGACGAGAATCCTCCGTCCTACATGTGTTTTAGACTGACAGAAATAAGAAATATTAGACATAGCCTCTATTCAGCAATTACCTTTTATAATTTTATTGCTGCTGGATGATTAATGGGGCCGATTAAAATAAATGTAATTGATGTTTTTTTTTTATGTTTGTTGTTTTTAATTTAGGAACTATATTACTATAATATATCTCCTACATGAAAAGACGTCTTCCATTATGCATTTTCATGCGTTAGTCATTCCAGACACAAAAATGTGCTAGTGATGCGATCCACAGCCTCATGCATCGAATTAAGTATCAGTGTGCCTATGTTTTCTAGATTGCAATTCAGTTTTTTTTTTTTTTTTACAGATTATAAATGTGTGCTGCTGGTTTAACGCATTGCAAACAGGTAGAAGCATGATAACATGAATGTGCAGAAAATGATCATCTCCATAATAAAAGCCCTGCATAGACGGTCTGCACTAGTTCTCAATTGCACACGCTGTCTTAGTAGATCAGTAGTACTAGTACTCGCTATTTAATTTTTTTGCACAAGCTGTTTAGCGCCTTTTATTTGGATCATAGTACATCAGGCCCATAATGTTGTGCTTCAATGTCACACTCCAATGAAAGTTGTGTCTTTCAGACATCTGTTACAATCTCAATGAGGTGACCCGAGTTGTAGACGTTTGCTCCACACGGTTTAAACTGCTCTTCAAATTGAGAGCCGGGGAAGGAAAAGGTCAATATATCATTTTTTAAGAGCTCTCTGCGGAGCACTTTCTGTCATTTGTCTGACAGCAGAGTCTGGGCGTAGGGAGGTCTTTCAATTTCCCTGTGGACCGCTGCCCTATTTATTCTACTGAGATATTCATCAGGGCAAGCTCAGCTAAGAAGGATTGTTTAAAGAAGTGTGTGGTTTACGTGGAACACGACTCACCTCAAGGGTTTGCATCAGCGTGGGCTTGATGGCATCTTTCATTAGCACGGCCAGCGCCCCGCTCACGCCCTGAGAGAAACACATTGATAAAGGTGGGGCTTGGAAATAAGAATATGCAGATACTTATTACACATTCACCAGTTAAGTACTTAGGACACCTTACAAAAGTGAGTACAACCCTCACACATCAGCAACCATTGTATTGTACATAAAAAGTGTTTTCAACGTGGAATTGAGCTCAGAAGTTGGCTTGACATGGCACGCCCAGTGTTGTTGCCAATCACAAGTCAGTAGGAAGGGCTTCTTTCTCGTGGTTGGAGCGATCACTAGCGTATTGAAATTGCGGTGTTCTGCAGGAAGATGGATGTACATCGCCAAAACAGACGAGTGTTTAAAAAGATATAGTCACTGCAACTGGATTATAAGCGGTTGGTCCCTTCCTCCTCACCGCTTCATGTGTCGTACTCCCACCCTGAAGCACAGCGCTCGGTGCCAGCCGACGACAGTGTAAACTTGCCATCTTTTATATGTAAACATGCCAGCATATCACAAAGGATACAAAATACTTTGTCACTCAATTTGTTATTAAAACACAGGAGAACTTCCTGCAGTAGCAGCCGTATAAGTGACATTCTCCTCGGTCTCCGGTGACAGTGTGCGGCGCACACCAGCCTGCTGTACACCTGACATGGTCAAGGAGTCACAGGAACACGTTTTCACAGCAATAGGTGGCAAAAAGATCGCCCGGATAAATTACTATATCTATCCATCCATCCATCCACCCACCCACCCACCTATCAATCCATTTTATAACGCTTGTCCCTTTCGGGGTCTCCACCTTATTGCAGGGCCAACACAGATAGACAGACAACCATTCACAATCACATTCACACACGACAGCCAATTTAGTGTTGCCAATCAGCCTATCCCCAGGTGCATGTATATGGAGGTAGGAGGAAGCCAGACTACCCGAAGAACCCATGCAGACATAGGCAGAACAGGCAAACTCCATACAGAAAGACCACTGTGCCATCGTGCTGCCCTAAATTAATATACAGCATGTCCTCACAAAATATAATATGAATATGAAGCATTAAAAATGCATTGGCGAAAAGGTAAATTTTGTGTCCTTGCCACAATCTTTTTTACACTGTTAAAATCAAATGTTGGCAAGCCTGAACAACCACCTCTGTATGTCGCCAAAGTATCCACAGCCTGTAGAAATGTTCGTATGTCAGCCATGAAGTTGTAGTGAGGCAGCGCACATTTCCATGTCAACGTCAGTCTAAATTCATTTAATTTTTGCTGTGAAAAAGGTCGTATGCCAGGTTTTTATAAATAAGCAAGCTTACAAAAAGTAAATAAGCAAGCACATGAAGCTCGTCCACCTTGCTTTATGTGAGGATGCTGCACCGGTGGTCAATTGGGTTAGGGTTTGGAGGAAACATAGGTGGCCACTCCATGACCTTCACCTTCTAGTCATCTTGTGGGTGTCTGGGCTCCTTATGTGATTTAACTGCCATGCGGCCCAGTTTCCCTGAGGCAGGGAATCATGATCTCCGAGCCGTGTATAGAGAAAGTATGGCCAACTCAGTTTCATAGTTGGTTCCCAACACGGCGCCCTGTAATCACGTGAAGGGCTTTTGACCATTTAGGAGATTGTCTGGCCATACTGATTGGTCAAAAGCGCTTCACGTGACGACAGGGCGCCACTAACTCTGAAACCAAGTTGGCCACACTCTCTATTGACGGCTCTGCCTGATCTGCTTCACGTTGTAACAGAAAATATTGAAAAGAAGGTTTTTTCTCAATGAACCGTAGCTCCCAAAGTGCAGACAGCACACATGCAGCACCAGACCGTGACCAAATCACAACCATGCTTGACTCTAAGCAGGACACAAATATATTGCAACTCACTTGGGTTGCCATATATTGAGACAATAATGGCTGTGTCGACTACTTTTCAGTAAATCTATACTGCTATACAAGTAGTACACAGACTATTCTAAATTATAAACAAGTTGTTTTTCTACTGTACTGTCCTTTGAGATGATCTACTGTAGTAAAAGTGATTGCAAAAAGGAAGGATGTACTCACTTCTAAAAGAACAACAACAACATGAATCTACAGTCATACTCCATATGTCCACAAGTCCTATGAAGGTTGTGGTATTTTTTGGATCTTCTTCGTCTAGAAGGACTAATGCAACTTTATATGGGAACCTCGCCCAGCCCTGAAACAGATTCCACAGTTAACTATGGGAAACCACATCCAGTGGACCTTGACGGCTGGACTTGCTGAGAGGTACTTAAATGAGGTGTTTTCTTAAAAAATATAAAAATAAAATACAAGTTGTTTTGGCTGGTTCGACTGGAAATCTCCTTATGCTATTTGGAAAAATGGCACAGATTTATCAACCAAAAAGGGATACTTTTCAAAATCATAAACACACACTGAGGAAATGTACATTTTCCTGCAAGGTATGTAGAGTCATGATAAAGTGACTGAGGGGGATGACAGGGGTGGTCTGTGTGCAAGTTCTCACACCCTGGGGATGCAAAAAATTAAACACCCACCAGGTCTTCTGCGGTGACGGGCTGTCCAGATTGGCTGGTCCCCACCACCATGCGTGCCAGTCTTGCTTTCATGTCCTCCAAGCTGTCTGCCAGAGCCAAGATGGCCATGATCTCGCTGGCCACCGCAATGTCAAACCCAGTCTGGATTGTGCAAAAACAATGTAAACCACAAAAATGCAGTGTTAAATCGGAAATTACACATTTTTATGGTGTTAGTGTGAAGTTTTAAAGACAAGATACTATTAAAAGAACAAACAGTTTGGAGGGTCATGGACTTTAGAATCAACCAAGTGTATAAGTCCACACTGACTTTGAAGAATGCATGCTGTAGCAACATAATTGTGGGAAAAGAACTAACAATGAACCTGAGTGAGGACTACCCGCCGAGAAGTGTATAGAAAACCAACGTCAACATAGTGTAACACAACTTTCAAGCACATCAATTCACAAACGGACATGACGTTCTATTCCCACATTCCCACTGCCCGTTGGAATGTCCTCAGGGGCTATAGTGTATCCAGTGGAAGATGAACCAGCTGATGGCGGTAAATGTAAGCATATGCTGAACAAGTTTAGATGATGCTCCAGAAACTCAATCTGCTCAAAGGAAGGTCAGTTTTGTAGCTTCTGTAACGAGTTAAACTGTTTTCAGATGTGTGAACATGATTGCACAAGGGTTTTCTAATCATCATTTAGCCTTCTGAGCCAATGAGCAAACACATTGTACCATTAGAACACTGGAGTGATAGTTGCTGGAAATGGGCCTCTATACACCTATGTAGATATTGCACCAAAAACCAGACATTTGCAGCAAGAATAGTCATTTACCACATTAGCAATGTATAGAGTGTATTTCTTTAAAGAAAGGCCTACTGAAACCCACTACTACCGACCACGCAGTCTGATAGTTTATATATCAATGATGAAATCTTAACATTATAACACATGCCAATACGGCCGGGTTAACTTATAAAGTGACATTTTAAATTTGCCGCTAAACTTCTGGTTCGAAACGCCTCTGCGGATGACGTATGCGTGTGACGTAGCCCGACGAACACGGGTATGCCTTCCACATTGAAGCCGATACGAAAAAGCTCTGTTTTCATTTCATAATTCCACAGTATTCTGGACATCTGTGTTCGTGAATCTGTTTCAATCATGTTCATTGCATTATGGAGAAGGAAGCCAAGCAAGCAAAGAAGAAAGTTGTCGGTGCGAAATGGACGTATTTTTCGAACGTAGTCAGCCACAACAGTACACAGCCGGCGCTTCTTTGTTTACATTCCCGAAAGATGCAGTCAAGATGGAAGAACTCGGATAACAGAGACTCTAACCAGGAGGACTTTTGATTTGGATACACAGACGCCTGTAGAGAACTGGGACAACACAGACTCTTACCAGGATTACTTTGATTTGGATGACAAAGACGCAGACGTGCTACTGTGAGTATGCAGCTTTGGCTTTTTTTTGCGTATGTACGTAACTTTTTTAAAATATATAAGCTTTATGAACCTTGGGTTAGGTGAACGGTCTTTTGGGCTGAGTGATTGTGTGTGTTGATCATGTGTTTGAATTGTATTGGCGTGTTCTATGGAGCTAGGAGCTAGCAGAGGAGCTAGGAGCTAGCATAACACGTACCGTACGTGCGCGTCACGTACGTAACTTTTTAAAAATATATAAGCTTTATGAACCTTGGGTTAGGTGAACGGTCTTTTGGGCTGAGTGATTGTGTGTGTTGATCAGGTGTTTGAATTGTATTGGCGTGTTCTATGGAGCTAGGAGCTAGCAGAGGAGCTAGGAGCTAGCATAACAAACACGCAGGTGTTATTATGCAGGATTAATTTGTGGCATATTAAATATAAGCCTGGTTGTGTTGTGGCTAATAGAGTATATATATGTCTTGTGTTTATTTACTGTTGTAGTCATTCCCAGCTGAATATCAGGTACCGTGAGTATGCAGCCTTGGCTGCTAAACATTCGATAACTTGACCGTATGTGCGCGTCACGTACGTAACTTTTTAAAAATATATAAGCTTTATGAACCTTGGGTTAGGTAAACGGTCTTTTGGGCTGAGTGATTGTGTGTGTTGATCAGGTGTTTGAATTGTATTGGCGTGTTCTATGGAGCTAGGAGCTAGCAGAGGAGCTAGGAGCTAGCATAACAAACACGCAGGTGTTTTTATGCAGGATTAATTTGTGGCATATTAAATATAAGCCTGGTTGTGTTGTGGCTAATAGAGTATATATATGTCTTGTGTTTATTTACTGTTGTAGTCATTCCCAGCTGAATATCAGGTCACCCCCGGCTCTCACAGCATCTTCCCTATCTGAATAGCTTCAACTCCCCACTAGTCCTTCACTTGCACTTTACTCATCCACAAATCTTTCATCCTCGCTCAAATTAATGGGGAAATTGTCGCTTTCTCGGTCCGAATTTCTCTCACTTCATGCGGCCATCATTGTAAACAATAGGGAACTTTGCGTATATGTTCAACTGACTACGTCACGCTACTTCCGGTAGGGGCAAGCCTTTTTTTTTATCAGATACCAAAAGTTGCAATCTTTATCGTCGTTGTTCTATACTAAATCCTTTCAGCAAAAATATGGCTATATCGCGAAATGATCAAGTATGACACATAGAATAGATCTGCTATCCCCGTTTAAATAAAAAAAATTCATTTCAGTAGGCCTTTAAGACTAGTTTAAAGTTATCTTCATTGAAAAGTACAGTGCTTTTCCTTCAAAAATAAAGACATTTCAATGTGACCCCAAACTTTTGAACGGTAGTGTATATATATTTTTTTACCCTCCTTAAATATTTGCTTTCATTTAGGCTCGCTTACTTCCTTTTGTTCACATGCAGGACTTTATATAGTTGTCTTTACAGCAGGGCTTTATCACAGTAAGAAGTGGTCCGGGGAATTCGGAAATACATTTTTAGGACATATTAATGATCATATGCTGAACAAGTTTAGAGGCTACACCAGGTGTGCGTATACGTGTCTATATATATATATATATATAGTGGAGTCTCACTTAAGCACCGCCTGACAGGTAGGCACCTCACAGGGGAGGAGCCAGGGAATGGAGGCAGAGTGGAACACGGAAGACAACGCCCCAGCCTTGGCCGCATCATCGAGGGGCGGTACATTCCCCTGTACCTACTCAATCAGCCTGAAGTGTCACCAGCTGTGCGGCCAGGTGGGGCCCAGCGACAAACCCTTCTTAACTCTGCCTCATTCAAGTCTGGCTCTCCTCTGTGTCAAGGCAGGTGCATCAGGCGGTAAGTGAGACATCCACCATTTCACCACTAAGGACATTATTAGTGAAATGTTTGACTTATGTTGTGCTTCTATTGTTTGATAGGCAATGACCTTTGACCTTTTAAAGAAGAGTGCTGTGTGAAGGACTGAGAGTCCCAGATGGGAGATATTTATGTTTATTACTGGACACTTTAAGTTTGCTACTTCCACACCCCGCCCTTCCTAAAAAGACTTGTGCAATAAATGCCCTTTTCGGCTTGCTGCAAAACCCACTCTGTGTCTTGGTGAGAATCAGGTACCACATATGGTGGAGAATACGGGTATTCTGATTCACGCCAAGCTCTCATCATGGCACACGCAGAAGCACTGAGTGCTTTGTTAAAAAGCCAAGCTGAACTTCAAAATGCAGTACAAGAGTTAGTAAAAAAAATTGCTAAAGATGTGGCTATTACACGGGCACCCGCTGAGGTCCTAACTAAATTATCGGGTGAGGATGATGTGGAAGCCTATTTAGAATTGTTTGAGCGCACTGCGGCTCGGGAGAAGTGGCCAGTAGGGGAATGGGGATCCATACTGGCACCTTTCCTCACTGGAGAAGCCCAACTTGTGTGTAGCGACCTGGCATTGGTGGATGCTCAAGACTTCAAAAAACTAAAGAAAGCCATTCTTGCCAGCCAAGGGTGCAGTCTGCCTGCCAGGGCCCAACGTTATCACAACTGGACCTTCCAGCCCACCCAGCCGCCGAGACCGCAGGTAGCCGCACTGCTCCGCATAACACACCGCTGGCTAACAAGCGAAGGCAACCCCCCCTCCATAGACCGTCTGGTGATTGACCACTGTATCCGAGCCTTGCCGCCTGATGCACGAAAATATGCCGCACAAGTAAGCCCTCCAACTGTGGAACAGTTGGTGGCCTTATTGGAGAACCACCAAGTGAGCATGGAAATGATGAGAGCCACTCGGATGGAAACGGCTAGAGCCACCGGGGAAGAGAGGCTAGGCCGCGACCGCCGAAGAGCGCCACCGCCAGCGCCGTCCTTACCCCGACCGTGGGGCGCGGCCCCTGAGAGGCCCAGTCTACCCCCACAGATGAAGTGTTACGTGTGTGGACACCCGGACCACATGTCTTGGGCGTGCCCGGAACGCGACCTTGATGTCTCCATGGCCACGGCCCCCAGCTCAGATGCAGGCAAACCATGCCTCCACACGGGAAGTGGACGACGACAACATGCCAGCCTTCCAGTAAAGATCGGAGGGACTGATGCCCATGCATTGCTGGACAGTGGGAGCACTGTAACCTTGGTACACGCTGACTTGGCCGGACCCCTCAGCAAAGACACCGTTCCAGTGACGTGCGTACATGGAGATGTCCGCCAGTATCCGGTGAGCCACATACACATTCAGACACCCAGAGGTGAGGCACTGGTACCAGCTGGAGTGGTACCAAACCTGCCTGTTCCACTACTTATTGGGTCCGACTGTGTACTCTTTGACCGTTACTGGACCCCGAGCTACATCCCAGGTGCCATTCCACGGCAGCGTCGTCGCCACAACAATGGACAAAAAGGTACGAGACCGCTTGCGGCCTGCCCCGCGTTTAGGCCCTCGTCAGAGGCCCCACAGTGACAGCTCTGCTGAAGAGGAGCGACGGGAGAGCAGGAAGGAGGAGAAGGCAGAAGAGGAAGGGGACCCCTTTGTGGAGTTCCCCATGCCAGAAGAGAGCAGCAACCCTAAAACGGGCGAGTTTGCCACTGCCCAGTGGAATGACCAGAACCTCAGCTGGGCCCGACAGCAAGTCGTGGAAATTGACGGACAGAAATGTGAAGGGGTGAGTGCACTTAATTCACCGTATTTTATGATAAAAAATGGCCTTTTGTATAGAGGGGTGCTAACTAAGGGCGGGGACATAATTGAGCAACTGCTGGTGCCTAAGTCTCATATCTCCCGAGTGCTTTATCTTGCCCACACTCATCAGCTGGGAGCTCACCTAGGGGTACAAAAGACGTATGACCGCATAATAACCCGCTTCTATTGGCCCGGTGTGAAACGCGCCATAGAAGACTTTTGCAAGGGCTGTCCCGAATGCCAAAAGAATGCACCGAGACCCACCTATCGAAACCCCTTGGTCCCGCTCCCCATCATCAGCACCCCGTTCTCACGTCTGGCAATGGACATCGTTGGACCACTCCCAAAGTCAGCCAGAGGACATCGCTACATACTGGTAATACTAGACTATGCCACCCGATATCCTGAGGCTGTACCATTACGCACAGCCTCAGCCAAAGCGATAGCACACGAACTGTTTATGATGTTTAGCCGAGTGGGAATTGCCGATGAGATTTTAACGGACCAGGGCACATGTTTTATGTCACAAGTGTTAACCATGCTGTACAAATGGCTGAAAGTGAAACGCATACGAACCTCTATATATCATCCTCAGACAGATGGCCTGGTGGAACGCTTCAACTGTACGTTGAAGAAGATGCTAAAAAAAGTAGCCGACGAAGACGGAAAAGACTGGGATCACCTCATTCCATATGTCCTCTTTGCCATCAGAGAGGTGCCTCAGGCGTCCACTGGCTTCTCCCCCTTTGAGCTAGTCTATGGCCGACGCCCCCGAGGTGTGCTGGACATTGCGAAAGAGACCTGGGAGAACCAACCCTCGCCACACCGCAGTGTGATTGACCATGTCGCCCAACTATAAGCCCGGGCTCGCAAAATCTGGCCCATGGTAAGAGAACATATGGAAAAAGCCCAAAGAGAACAGGCAAGAACATATAACAGAGGTGCCACACTCCGAGAGTTCCAAGTCGGGGAAAAAGTGCTGGTATTAGTTCCATCCAGCGAGTGCAAGTTCTTGGCCAGATGGCAGGGACCTTACGAGGTAATTGAGCGAATGGGCCCCGTCAACTACAAGGTAAACCAGCCAGGCCGGCGGAAAGGTCACCAAATTTACCATGTAAATATTCTGAAAAAATGGCATGCGGCAGAGCCGTTGCCAGCTACTGCGTTTTTAACTGCACACTCTCTCCAGACCACTCCCCCGGTACCTATAGGAGAGGACCTCTCCCCGTCCCAAAAGCAGGAGGTGAAGGAACTTCTGGGACGGAACCAGGACCGCCTCTCGGAACTGCCAGGAAGGACCCAGGCGATCAAACATGACATTGAGACCAAACCCGGAAAGGTGATAAGACAAAGACCCTACCGAATCCCAGAAGCCAGGCGGGCGGCTATAAAAGAAGTAAAGAAAATGTTAGAACTGGGAGTAATAGAGGAATCCCATAGTCCATGGTCCAGCCCGATTGTTATTGTGCCAAAACCAGACGGGTCCCTGAGATTTTGTAATGACTTTCGCAAATTGAATGAGATTTCACTGTATGATGCTTATTCCATGCCCAGAGTAGATGAGCTGATAGAGCGGCTCGGCCCTGCTCGTTTCGTCAGCACCCTGGACCTGACCAAGGGCTACTGGCAGGTGCCATTGACGGAAAGGGCGAAACCTAAAACGGCTTTCTCCACACCAGAGGGGCTATTCCAATATACCGTCTTGCCGTTTCATGAAATACCTGTTGTACAAACCCCGTTTCCATATGAGTTGGGAAATTGTGTCAGATGTAAATATAAGCGGAATACAATTATTTGCAAATCATTTTCAACCCATATTCAGTTGAATATGCTACAAAGACAACACATTTGATGTTCAAACTGATAAACTTTTTTTTTTGCAAGTACTCATTAACTTTAGAATTTGAAGCCAGCAACACGTGACCAAGAAGTTGGGAAAGGTGGCAATAAATACTGATAAAGTTGAGGAATGCTCATCAAACACTTATTTGGAACATCCCACAGGTGAACAGGCAAATTGGGAACAAGTGGGTGCCATGATTGGGTATAAAAGTAGATTCCATGAAATGCTCAGTCATTCACAAACAAGGATGGGGCGAGGGTCACCACTTTGTCAACAAATGCGTGAGCAAATTGTTGAACAGTTTAAGAAAAACCTTTCTCAACCAGCTATTGCAAGGAATTTAGGGATTTCACCATCTACGGTCCGTAATATCATCAAAGGGTTCAGAGAATCTGGAGAAAGCAGCTAAGCCCGTGACCTTCGATCCCTCAGGCTGTACTGCATCAACAAGCGACATCAGTGTGGAAAGGATATCACCACATGGGCTCAGGAACACTTCAGAAACCCACTGTCAGTAACTACAGTTGGTCGCTACATCTGTAAGTGCAAGTTAAATCTCTCCTATGCAAGGCGAAAACCATTTATCAACAACACCCAGAAACGCGGTCGGCTTCGCTGGGCCTGAGCTCATCTAAGATGGACTGA